>NC_058130.1:385160835-385194014 GCF_016433145.1 Gracilinanus agilis
CTGAGGACAGATTTGAACTCAGGTAGATGAATCTTCTTGATTCCACGCTCAGTGCTAAATCTGCAACACCATCTAGCTGCCCCATTGTAGAAGATACTGAGAAGAGAAATGATTTTTGTAAATACTTTTGCAAGAAGCCATTTTGGGCCAGGATAGTTGTCAACTACTGAGGTTGGAATGCAGAATGCAGGGGTGGCATGAGTTGGCATGAGAGCAAAAAGTTTGTTGAGAAGGGGGCAGCTGGGTAGCTCAGTGGATTGAGAGCCAGGCCTAGAGATGGGAGGTCCTAGGTTCAAATCCGGCCTCAGACACTTCCCAGCTGTGTGACCCTGGGCAAGTCACTTGACCCCCATTGCCCACCCTTACCACTCTTCCACCTATGAGCTAATACACAGAAGTTAAGTGTTTAAAAAACAAAAAAAATAAAATAAAATAAAAAGTTTGTTGAGAAGACACTATAAATTGAGACTGATTTCTAGCTTCAGGGACTCAGTCTTGAGAACAGTGGGAGGGGTAGGCATCTCAGGATTTTCTCTGAGCATAGGATTAGTTACTGTATCAGTTAAAATTATTGTAAACCCTGGGAGACTACATCTCTCAAGACTCTCTGCTACAACTTCCCCCAACACCTCCCACTTCCTTTGTGGGAGGTATTGGAGAAAGTATAAAAGAGAAAGTTTGGCGCCTTTTGGGGCTCTCTCTACTCTCTGCTCTCTCCTGATTAACTCTCTCTGATCCTGAACTCTCTCTACTCAGGAGACCCTTTTCCCCTACCTAACCTTTTCCCTTTCCTAATCTAAATAAAACCTAGCTATTCTAAACCCAAAATTGCTCTCTGATCTTTTTATTTGAGCCCTGAAGGGTTCTGTCAATTTCCCCCTGCTGGAGTTGGGGATCATCACCTTCTTTTCCCTTCCTTTACCTTCCTCTCTCCTTTCTCCCATCCATCCTACCTTCCTACCTTCCTAACTTCCCTTCTCCCCCTCACATTATCTAAACTCACTGTTCATCCAGTACTATCAGTACCCAGCCATAAATATCATCAATAATATACAACTTTCTAAACATCAACAAGAAGATAAATATTAAAGATCAACTCTCTTAAACCAAGTCATCTTGAACTGAGCTAAAACATCAATATATCAGAGTCAGACCTTAGACCTGACCTAGGCAATTTGCCTGGAAGGGTCTGTGAATAATCTTCTCCTGAAAACTTCAGAAGATTTATTATTGGCTTAATTAGTTAGACAAGGATTTAGCATTCATCCCTAATCCCTCTTTCTTCAGTATTTCAACCCATCCTTTCCCTAACCTTGTTTACCTTCATTAAATAAGTTAAAAAGAGGGGGGAGCTGGGTAGCTCAGTGGATTGAGAGCCAGGCCTAGAGACAGGAGGTCCTAGGTTCAAATCCGGCCTCAGACACTTCCNATATATATATATATATATATATATATATATATATATGCACAAGAATCTTACTTAGGGCCCATATTAATTAAGGCAGTCATTGAATTTTTCAGCTTTAGCTACTGGAGTTCAGGGGGAAAGCCATCTAAGAAAGAAATAGTGGTGTATGCTTTTACCTGCTACAGAAAGAGATCAGTCAAGAATTGATTAAACACTTACTATAACAGAATAGGCAGTATGGTAGAGCAGATAGAGAAATGATCTTAGGAATCAAGACCAGGGTTTGAATTCTGCTTTGTTATTCTGGACAAGCCACCGAACTTCCTATGCCCTCAGACAACTCTTAAATTGCAGAGCAGGTACCATTTGCTTTAGTTGAGGGGGTTTCCTTAGTGGAAATTCCTTATACTAATGAAATCACAAGTTTGGGGTAGGGGAATATTTATATGGGAGCAGTGCAGCACTAGGGATACAAATATATAAATAAAGCATTCCCTCCCTCAAGGAACTTAAACTATGCTAGAGGGGATACAACCCAGGTTGAGAAATGGTGGCCAGGCAAGGGAACTTGGGTCTAGGCAGCCAGAGGTAGAGTGTGGAGGTATGGGGAAATAGATTGTCATTCATTTTACAGTAATAACGTCCATATTAATTTGCTTGTAATTCTCTCAAAAAGAAGCAGGAAGGGGCAGCTGGGTAGCTCAGTGGATTGAGAGCCAGGCCTAGAGACAGGAGGTCCTAGGTTCAAATCCGGCCTCAGACACTTCCCAGCTGTGTGACCCTGGGCAAGTCACTTGACCCCCATTGCCTACCCTTACCAATCTTCCACCTATGAGACAATACACAGAAGTTAAGGGTTTAAAATTAAAAAAAAAAGTAGGAAGAGGAATGGCCATATGAGTTTGATTAAATGCAGATGGGCATGTGGCAAGATGTTGGCACAACCTGGTGTTCTATTAGATAGTATGAAGAATGGTCTAGAGCCAGCTAGACGATAGAGGGGTAGGGTGAGATTTGACTCACACACCTCTAATCCAGGTAGCTTTTGCCCTAGGGAAATCCCAGAGCTGAGCATGTTAACTTCCTCTGTGTTTGTGGATAAAGATTTATGGTTTTTGATGAGTGGAGGCTGGCAACAGCAGGGCAGATGTTGAGATGTCTGTATTGACCGAGCCTTTAATTGATGATTTAAAGATTAGAATATATACTTGCTGAAAACAAGCATATCCCTAAAAGGGCTTTGCAAGAAGGACAGATCCACTCAAACCTCAGTGGGAAAGGATACTTAATAAATGCATTGTTTGTCTAAGTACAGGGAGCCAGGTGGTACACTGGAGAGAGGCTGAACTTGGAGGCAGGAAGACCTGGGTTAGAATCACACTTCTGATATTTCTATATGACCTTGGACAACTTCTGTCAAGTTCAGTTTCCTCGTTTATAAAATGGGCATGAAAATTGCTACTATCTTTTTTACAGGGTTGTTGTGAGATGAAAGAGTAAAGCACTTTTGTAAAAATGTAAAGCCCTATATAAATGCCTGCTAGCTAGTATTATAATATAGACTATAAAATCTCCTCTCACTTGAAAAATATGATTTATATGAGATAAAATGAAATGCCTGATATTCCACATTCATGATTGAACCAGTATAATAAGCCCATGCAATGAAATAGGATTCCAAGAAAAAAGGATAATTGTGAAGTCGGGCAAGGGTGTTTCTGGGAGCAGTGGGGTTTGGGGAAAAGTGTTATAGATACAAAATGTTGCTTTGTTTTTAGGGGTGAATTGAATCCTGCTGTCAAATCTGTCCTTATATAACTAGTGAGATTTAGCTGTGTATACTAATATAAATATAAATCTTTATTTTAAATCTTGTGGAACTTAAAAATTTTATTGACAGCATGACCAGAACAACCAATTTCATATTTATTAGACTGGTCTCAAAAGAGAACTATAAAAGGAAAAGGAATCTAGTTGTTTTTAGATTCAGTGAAAGTTATTTGACCTAGTAGAATGAGATTTTTCCTTTTAACTGTTGGGAAATATGATTTGGGGTGGCAATTTCTTGGGTAAATTTGTAAAAGTAGACTGGAAGGATGCAGACAAGTCACTTTTAGTGCTCTACAAAGAGTTATGTGTGTGTGTGCACATGTTTATGTGTGTATGTATATATGTGTATGTCCTGATTATCTGTATGATTCTGAGTGAGTGTTCAGTATTTGGAACCAGAAGATCTGATTGCAAGGTATATAAATTAATCCAGGCAATGCTTCCTTGGAAGATCTGTTTATTATCTGAAAAATCAATGTAAGAATTGTTGTTCATCCTTCTTTTTTTGAAGCTGACCAATGACATCATGAGGGTAATATATCTTGACTCTTGTGTGAGCTGGATTTAATTGAGGCAGAGTTACACAATATTGTCATCTTCACTTTCTCTTCTGCAATCATCCAGGTCCCTTGATGAGACAAAAATCAGGATGACTAGTGATGGCCCAGGATGCAGTAGCTGACCTTGGCTTCTTTGACATCTAATTAAGTTCCAAGCCCTCCACAGCACCATCTTCAGCAACCTTCATGGACTTTAGAACAACATTTCCTCATTTCATTTGCTCATTCTTTCAGAGAAGTCTTTTATAATGATGTGTTCTAGTACAGTGAGGAAGCAATAAGTTAATTTTGCGGCAATGCTTTTCAGCTATACATGCAGATGACAGGATTCCTTTAACCTTGCCTTTAACTTGCCTAGAACAGTGCATGGAGGACCAACCTCAAAATCAGGAAGTCTTGAATTGAGGTCTGGGACACTTCTTAGCAGTAGGACTATGGTCAACTAACCTCTAAGCTCCCCAGTCAATTCTCAGTTAGGATTCTTCATTGTGTTAGGGACCTCTTGGACAATTTGGCAAAGCTATGGCATCATTTCTTATAATAATATCTTTTAAAACACCAAATAAAACAAATATGATTACAGAGAAAACCAATTACATCCAAATACATTTATCAAAATACTTTTTAAAAGTCCAAGGATCATAGATTAAGAAGCCCTACAACTAAGCCTTTGGGAGAGAGGAAATTATCAATCTACAGTTAAATAAATGAGGACCACAGCAGCTTAGGGCAGATCTCAGAATCATCTCCTAACACCATTGGAGGAAAACCAAGTCAAATGAGGTTTTAATTCTTGGAATCATAGTTTTAAAGTCAGAAGGTACCTTAGAGATCAGGTAATCTACCCTTCTTTTTGCATAGATAGAGAAGTGACTTTCTTAAGGATATTAACTTTGAAATGAGACTACCACTGTTTCAGCTAGAATTACAAGGTATTGGAAGTGACATATGTTTGCTCAAAAGCTATAGATGTTTATTAAATAATATACAAGTGGTTGATTCCCACTAGTGCTAAGGTTGCAATCCCTATTTGACACAGGTAACCTCAACCTTCAGCATCCTTCCCATTCAGAGTATCTTGTGTAGTGCTCCAGTTACCTCAACTGTGTATTTGTCAACCAGTGCTAAACTTCTGGTTCCTATTCCTTCTCAGGGGTATGGAGGGAGGTTTTTATGCTTCAATGTGATGGACAGGGGGAAAATGAAAGCGTTTTTATCTCCTAGAATTGTTTTGTGTAAAATGAATCAGGGCAAGGCAGGGGGCTAGGAGAAATTCATGACATGAGGGATGTGACATTTCTAAGGAGTATCTGCTGATTCTGAATATTAATGTTATACATTTGTCACTTGAGATAGGGTTGGGGGAGTTTAAGACTTAGATCTTCCCAGCTTTTCCATGGACTTTCCATACCAGTATCAGGCAGCTTATTTGTAGAAGAGCTGAGACTAAATCCCATGTTTTAAAATCTTAGTTTGTGCACCTTCCACTGACCCTCACTCCCATTGGCTTTAGAAATGACTTTTTTTAGCTGTCAGGGACTGTATGTGACTGAAAAAGTTACTTCAACTTTCCAGGCTTCAATTTCCTCATCTGCAAAATGAGAAGGTTGGACTAAGTCAGAGGTTCTTTAAACTTTTTTGAGTCATAGTCTCTTTTGACAAGTTGGTGAAATCTATGGATCCCTTCCCAGAATAATGTTTTCGAAAATATAAAATAAAATAGGTAGGGTTACAAAGGAAACCAATTATGTAATTATAATGCCGTTATCAAAACACTAAATTGCTATAATATAAATACTAAAAATGGTTCAGGGAAAGCCAGGCAAAGAACCCTTGGACCAGATGGTCTCTGAAATTCCTTCCAGATTTAAATTTATGATTTTATCTTCATCATCATTATTACCACAAATTTTTCTTTTTAGTCATATTCAACTCTTCATGACCCCACTTGTGATTTTTTTAGACAAAGATACTGGAGTGATTTGCCATTTCCTTCTCCAGATTATTTTGCAGATGAAGAAACTGAGATGGAGATAAAGTGATTTGTCCAGGGTCATATAGCTAATAATTGTCTGGGGTCAGATTTGAACTCATGTCTTTCTGACTCCAGACCTGACACACTATCCACTTAGCCACCTAGCACTTACTGAGGTCCTTACTTACAGAGAGAGAGTTGTGCCAAGCTAAACATCTATACCAAGAAAGATGAAGAGCTGTCCCCTGCCTTCTGGTAGCTTAAAATATAGGACAACAATGACTGAGACACGCAGATGAGAATCGTAAGCAGCAGAAGAAAATCAAATGATTTCCATCATTTCTCAAATGATGAAGAATTGACTATTAAGAATTGATTCATAATTCAAAATGTTAAATTAATAAATAAGGAACTAGTTTGGAGTAAGACCAGGGTTCAAATGCCTTCTCAGATTGTCATTAGCTATGTGATCCTGGATGAGTCACTTAAACTTTCTGGATTCCAGTTTGCTTTTTTGTAAAATGAATGAGTTAGATTAATTCACCTCTATGGACCACAGAGTCTCCAGGATGAGAATTGGCCAAGTGAGAGAGTGTGCACTGTAATGATCACTGGCATTTTCCTAGTAGAAAAGTTACACCACCAAGCTTTTGGCTGAGGATTTTGTCTTCATTTGTAGAGAACATAGTTCTGCATTAGTGACCCATTCACCTTTCAGATTCCCTAAAGGAGCCAGTGAAAGCTAAAGATAGCTACAACATTTTTTCCACATCACACAGGGAGCTTTGTGCTTAAGGAAATCCTGAAAGCATTTGGGTGTTATATACTAGATTCCAAGCCCTAACCAGTTAATATAAGAATCAGGTTTTCTTTTAGAAATGAATGGAGATTCAATGGACTTGGACTTTGGGAAGATGATAACATTTAATCTCAGGAAGTAAAAAGACCCCAAATCTAACAAATGCTGATTGATTCCTTTGCACCTAGAGGTATCATGGAATATTCGGCTTACCCTGAAATCAGGAAGATGAGTTCAAATCCCATACCAGAAACTTGTTAACTGTGTGACCCAGGGCAAGCCATCTAATCTCTAAGCCTCATTTCCCTCATCTGCAGAAATTGGGTGTTGAACTTGTAAGGTTTTGTAGCTCACCTCCCAGGAACCTTTGATACAGATTTCTCTCCTTTATTGATGGAGATGAATGTCCTGCACTGTTCTGCCCTGAGGGGCAAGGTGGAGTTGAAGAGTGATCAATAAGTCTCCAGCCTTTACTAGTCTCTTTTGGGATGCTTCAAGGGCCAGTTCCCTTTAGGAGTTATCAAGCTGAGTCACCCACTCTCAGTGGCAGAGCTTTTTTTCCCTCTGTTTTGTCTGGTATGTATTCTCTTATATGTACCTTCTCTGATTTCTGTGTTGCTACAAATTTGGATAAATGTGTTTCTTTCCTATTCCCTATATGTGTTCATTCTGGAACTAGTGTTTTGTTAGAGATGTATTTTCACTGTGCAAGTCATTTAAATTTTCTTGGCTTTAATTTATTTCCTCACCTATAAAATGAGAAAGTTGATTTTAATGATTCTTTCAGCTCAAAATCTACTAGCTACCTTTGGTGTTCACTTTCCACCCAACTCTCACCCATGGTTCCAAGATGCTATAGCACACATAGTGACCACACCTTTTTTTTTCTTCTTTCTTGAAGCTGGAAGCCAGAACTGCCTGAATTGAATTGATTAGAGATTCAATGAGTCCCAAAGAATACTGATCCTTGAAAAATCTCAAAGGGGACTGGTGAAGTCTGGAGCTCTCTGGCATTTTGCCAGCTTGTCCAATCACAAAAGAGAAAGTCCCATGTCAATGAGTCTTGGGACAGGGGTTACATTACCACTCCAGCTCTAAATATATGATCCTAAAAAGATAAAAAAGCCTCTTGGTATGAATGTCTACATGTAATGGCTTATTTTGTCCTCTTTATGTTATAAGGAGTAATTTAATTATTAGGTAGCTTAAGGAAGATTTTATGCCTTAATAATATTGGATATAGATGGTTCAAATAAATATAAACAAATTTATCTTCCTTGATAGTTAGCAAGTATTCATTTACTCAACAAAAGTTTATTAAGCACCTACAATACTAGAAGTGTGTGTATATTTCTGGTAGGAAGTGATACCTGAATTGAACCTAGAAGAAAGTTCTTGTAACAGTGGGAATATATTCCAGGCAAATAGGACAGTCTATTGTTAAAGGACATAGAGGTGGCAAGTAGGATGTATAATGTCAAACTAAGATAATTTTGGCTGGGAAATGACTGGAACAAAATGAGCATGAAGAGATGGATGTGAAATAAAAAAATAAAAAAAGACAGCCTCTAGTTGGAAATGCCAAACTGAAGAATTTATCTTAGAGGCAATAAGAAGCAACTATAGATCTCTGAGCAGGCCAACGATGAAGTGAGATCATTTTCTTTAGGAAGGTTATTTCAGCATCTGTGTGGAGGATGGATTGGAAAGGGAGAAAGTGGAACCAAGTATCTAATTAAGAGATTGTCACATTAGTTTATTTGAGAGGTGATATGGGTCTGAGAACGGTAAATGTATGACTGTAGAGAAAGAGACAGATTCAAGAGTTATTAAGAGGAGAAAAATGAAGAAGACTTAGACATTAGATATGGGAGTACAGTGAGGGAATGAGAAACGAGGTTAATCAGTGCAAAGGCTGGTTGGGGGAATGGGGAGGGAGTAAATGAGTATGAGTACTGTTTGGAACATCATGAGTTTGAATAATCTATGGGATATCCAGAGGGAGATGATCAGCAGGTAGGAGGTGATATAGAAATGAAGCTCAAACAAAGATGTAAGAGTTGTACATATGATTTATGTTTCGTATGCTTATCTTTTCAAAACAAATATTTTACTGGTGTTCCTATGTAGCAGTGATACTGGTACAATACTGCCTATGAAAAATTATAGAGGGTATGACACAGAGGCCATTGTAAAGATATATGTAGATGTCAGGAGGCTGTGACATAGAACCAAGGAGAAACTTCAGAGGAAAGCAGGAATGAAGATGTTTTTAAGGAATTGCATGATAGAACAAGATGGTAAAAGCAAGGGATAATAGGTGGCCAGGAATGGTATTCATTGGTACTCACACAATGTTGAAAGTGAGGAAGGCTTCTATTATGTTGGGTGGACTCCATGTTGTGAAATTTTGGGAGGCTGTAGATGAGTTTCATTGGATCTAATCCAATCCAATAAACATTTTTAGTGCCTATTACGTGTCAAACACTGCAATAAATACTGAGGATACAGTTAATGAAAGAAAGACTGTCCTTAACCTCTAATAATCTACAAAGGGATAATATATTAATTATTTTATTATATATAATTATCAATTATATAATAATAACAATAATAATCTAATAAGAGGAGGCAACATGCAAAAGGAATCAGGAAAGCAGGGGATGGGGAAATGGGAGACCAGTCATAACCCAGAGTGGAGGCATCTTATTCCATGGAGTCAAAACCAGGCAGAGCAGCAGGTGCAGAGTGGAGTGAGTGGGTGGGTTTTGATGTGCCTTTTCAAAGGGAATAGCTTATTTGAAGAAATCACAGATTCTTTTTAGAATTTGAGTCTCCTTAGAAATGGCATCTAACTTGAGAACCCATGATATTTCAAAGAAAGAGGGTAGGGAGAATAGAAAAGAGTTCAGGGAATAGTAATGAGGGTACCTCTAAATAAGGGTTGGATGTGTATGTTGATCAGGCAATGAAGAGTTTTGAGGAACACTCTGAGAAACAAGAGGAGAAATGGGAGAGAAAAGAATTAGAAAAGCCAAAGGAGGAGAGAGTATTCAGCAAGAGAGGATGGCCAAGTCAAGTTCACAAGCATCTGTTAAGCACTAATTATGTATCAGGCACTACATTAAGTGCTGGAGAATGCAAATGCAAGCAGTAAGAAAGATAGTCTTAATCCTCAAAGAGCTTACATTCTAAAAGGGAAGATGACACAAGAAGATGCCTGAAAAGGGGAGAAGAGAAAGATACCCTGTGCAAGATGTTAGAGAAAATCCTATCGAGGTCAGGCTTGTAGCCTAGAGAGGGCAGCTAAATGTCATGGTAAATGCTTCAGACATTTACTAGCTGTGTGATCCTGGGTGAGTCACTTAACCATTTGTGTCTCAGTTTCCTCATATGGAAAATGAGCTGAAGAAGAAAATGGCGAACTATTCCAGTATCTTTTGCCAAGAAAACCCACAAAAGGGGTCAGTCGCCAAGAATCAGACATGACTGAAAAAAAATAGTCTGGAGAAGAATGAAGGTCTTCACATGGTTGTCCATGTTCTTTCTCTTCCTTAAAGTAGAGGTTCTGAGAGGAGGGGAGGTCAGCAATGTAAAGTGTTGGAGAAACATCAAGAAGGATAAAGACTGATCAACAGTCTCTGGATTTGGCAATAAATAGATCATTGCTCACCAGTTTCAGCAGAATGATGAGGTAGGAAGCAGGATTATGAAAGCTTTAGAAAGTGAGAAAGTAGAGACAATGCATGTTTCTAAGAGTTTGGCTATATAAGAGACAAGTTCAAGAAGGTGAAGGCCTGAAAAAGGGCCATTAAATTATGCAGTTAATTACTGGAACAGGAGGAGGTATGGGCAGATTTTTTCCCCCAGGAAATGATAGTGCTCTATTATGAACTCAGAGCTTCCTGTG
Organism: Gracilinanus agilis; assembly: GCF_016433145.1. Classification (NCBI taxonomy): domain Eukaryota; kingdom Metazoa; phylum Chordata; class Mammalia; order Didelphimorphia; family Didelphidae; genus Gracilinanus; species Gracilinanus agilis. The sequence continues at coordinate 385,171,318 of NC_058130.1, forward strand.
AAAGCTAAAGCCCATCTTTTCAATACTAAAATTTTATTAATATTGCTATATGACAGTAATCACCACTGACTCAGAACTAAAGATAAGCATGAAACAGATGGCAATAGAGAGTACTCTGTGCAGGCTGTACTACATAATCAATGATGACATTACTCAGAAAAGAAACAGAAATAAAGAACATTGTCAAGGAATTGTATGATTGAAAAAAAGATGAACTGGTCATATAGCAAGATGGAGGGATGACCAAAGATAATAGGTGGCTAGCCAGAGTGTTCTAATAGAATGTTCTAATCTCATGATGCTATGAGAAAGTGAGAAAGCCCTTTATTTAGCATGTTGGACAGATCCCCCTGTGGTGACCTTTTGGAAAGATATGGACGAGTCACCAGTCACACTGGATGGGCAGGCATGGATGTCCCTTGACCTGAGTCATTGGAGAGAACCCCCAAACTGATGAGATCACAGCTCCATTTGAGTATTTTGTATAGCAATATAGCATTATGAATATTGATACATAACTTTGAGGCACTCGTAATTTATATTGTTTATCATCTGAGACCTTTGAATCTTCTTCTTACTTTGCTAGCCATTTGGACATTCCAGAATGAGGTCCCAAGAAATAAAAGATGATTCTGAAACTGATTCCTCTCACTATTATTTAACAACTGTAGAAGCAGCCCCTGTGGTACTCTCATATGAAACTGATTGAATTTTCTGAAGGTTTTCACAATATTTCTATGACATATATGGTGAACATCCAGAAGTCTATCTCATATATATATTGCAGTCTGATGTCATCCATAGAAACTTATCACACTTTGGTCAGTTGATACTTGACCATTTGCCCTTGGAGAAAGGCAACATCCTACTTCTTTGGTTGTCTGCTGGCTTTGCCATTCTTCTTGTTGTAAAGGGGGTGTTTATTCTGTAAATCACATCTTTTTTGAGTTTTCAGTGAATTTTATGTTGGCATGACAGGGAAAAGACCTAGGATCCAGAACCTGTTTTTATGTCTTCTAAATCCAACTTCTCTAGTCTTCAGTTTCTCATTTTATAATATATATTTTATAAGTGAGGCTAATAATGCATTCTCTCTATATTAACTCCCCAAGTATATTCATGCTTACATATGTGCACACACATAGACATATATACACATATATACATGTGGATACGGAAGGGACTTTAGCCCAGTCCCCAAATTTTTCTGATGCCAAATCTAAGGAGAACTGACTTACCTGAGTGTTTTTGAAGATGAGCTATTTCTTCCTCTATCCAAATATGTACACATATGAGTGTATGTGTATATGTATACATATATACACATACTTATTTTTGTCATCATCTCATACTCATACTCAGCCTCTTTTAGTTCCTTCTAAAACTTTTGTACCACCATGCCACATAGAATCACATCGAAGCTAACTTTCCTATATATAACACAGGTATAGTTGGCATTACTGTACATCATGACTTTGGGAGTGAAAATAGATTCCTTTTCTTCATTAACTGCAATCCCTGTTTGACCCAACCACAAGTCAGAATGTCTACTACTGTTATATGTATCCTTGGTGTTGAGATGCTGAAGCTGAGTGAGTGTGGGATATTCCTAAGTGTAGCACACAAGTTGTGGTGGTGAAACACAAAGGACTCCACAGGAATATTTGTAGTGAATCTGCTGCACCCAACTTCAGTATAACAGTGTCCCAGGATAGATAGTCAAGTGGAAAATCTGTGGTTAAGAATACACTATCTGTCTATCCCGACTCAATATGGATAATGCTGGTTGACTACGATTCAAACCTTTCTGTAGTTGAAATAAATCTTTTCTTCCCTCAAATATCCAAGGATATATTCACTAATCTCTAGGGTAAAGATGGCATTCACTTTAGATGAGTTTAAAGGTTTAATAATAACAGGCTTGGGGAGGGAAGCAGGGAAATGATGGGGAAGAGGGGTAGGAGATCCTTGACCTAAGGCAGTGATGGGCAAACTTTTTAAAGGGGCCAAAGGAAAGGAAATGCTCATCTGTCGGTCTGTTTCTAAGGCAACTCTTTTGAAGTTTCATTGTATTGTATCCTACTCATTGTAGGATTAGGAATGTAGGGTGTAATTCATCAGATTAGGAATAATGCTACAGGGCTGGATAAAACATTTCAGGGGGCCACATCTGGCCCACAGACTGTAGTTTGTCCATCACTGGCCTAAACTATTGATGACAAAGATGATATATGAATTGAAGGTAATCAGGGTATTCAGCTTGTCAGTTGTCAATGGTTAGTTTGCCAGTCACAGCCTGGTAGAGCCAGACTGCTTCAACCTGAATCAGGTTATTTGATAGCAAATGATATTGCTTATTCTTTTTTTTTAAAGAAGTTTCTTTTTTTTATTCCTTTTTTTAAACCCTTAACTTCTGTGTATTGGCTCCTAGGTGGAAGAGTGGTAAGGGTGGGTAATGGGGGTCAAGTGGTTTGCCCAGGGTCACACAGCTGGGAAGTATCTGAAGCCAGATTTGAACCTAGGACCTCCTGTCTCTAGGCCTGGCTCTCAATCCACTGAGTTACCCAGCTGCCCCCGATATTACTTATTCTTGATGAGTGAATTAGAATCAGGATGTTCTATATAGGATAACACAGGATTTGAGACTATGGAAGTGATCAGTGCTGGTTGCTGGTATCTCTGTCTCATTTCAAATCTTCCTTTTATACTCTCCCATCAATTGAATTTCCACCTGCTAGCCTCTGCCAAGCTCAGCTCATTCCAAGTTCTAAACAGCTAACTGTCAATCATTTTGCTTTTCATATTGCATTGCAAAATGTCATTACATTATAGACACTGAAAAGCCTTATTGATATTCAGTGATGGTGGGAATTATGGTGACACAGTGAATTATAATCAGCCGGAACTGGTTTTTTAGATGAGGGGGTCATGGACACCAGGACTGTGCTGCAGCCAACTCAAACCAGCTCTTAAAGGCTGAACATTGAATTTTCAGCATGAGTATTTATACTTTTGGACGTTGGCAAATGCTACAAATGTTTGATTTCAGTCAATGAACACTTATTTAGAGCCTCCTATGCATGAGGCACTGGGTTGTGTACTGTATTTATTGCTTTGTTGATAGTCTAGAAATGAGAAAGCATGAGAGAAAATGTTTCTATTGCAGATTAAATTTAAGTGTGTTATTTATTCCTTTCCATTTTTTTCCAAGCCAATTATGAAACATTTACCAGCACATCTCTGAGTGGTACTAAAGACAATCCTTGATTACTATCCAACATTGCCTTAGGGCAGCTCTGACATTAGGGAAGATGTAACATTTTTCATTTTCTATCTTATCTGGGGTTAGCTAGGTTGTTATTCAGTGTATTGGGAATAGGAATTTTGGGACCCTAGAAGGAACCCTAGACTTGAAGTCAGGAAACATGAGTTTGATTTCCAGCTCTTTCATTAACTACTTGACCATGAACAGATCACTTGACCTTCATCATCAAACTAGAGTTAATAATACTTGTTCTATCTATCCCACTACTTTCACAGGAAGAAAGCACATTGTAAAAAATTACAGAGCTATGGAAATGTACGTTGTTATTATAATTGTTACTGATGGCTGTGCTGTTGTTCAGAAACACTCCAGGTGAGTCAAGCAGCATCCCTAGCTGTGACTTCTCCCATTCCTTGAAGATGCTAATATTTCCTAAGAGATTCAGACCCATGTCTTATGAGTGGAGGATGCAAAGTTTGTTTCTTTTGTGTTATTATTGTTGTTAATCTGTTTTTCAGTCATATCCAAATGTTTGTGACCCATTGTGGGGTTTTCCTGGCAAAAATACTAGAGTTGTTTACATTTCCTTCTTCAGCTCACTTTCCAGATGAGGAAACTGAGGCAAACAGAGTTGTGATTTGCCCAGAGTCACATAGATAATAAGTATCTAAGACCACATTTGATCTCAGGAAGATGGGTCTTCCTGACTCCAGGCCAAGTACTGTATCCATTGTGCCACCTACCTGCCCTCCTTTGCTAACTTATCCTTTTACCTTGTGGCTCTTGCACTTCTTTATGAACAAATCCCTGGGCTCCTGGGTCCTGAAGGAGTGAATGTCTATGCCAACCTCTGTTTGACTGTGTCTGGCTGGATTTCTGGGTGGTCAATGTCTTGCCCAGAACCTTCTGTCTGTATTCTATCCTTGTTCTTTGTGTTCTAACTACTTCTTCTGGGCTTTACAATCCTCTGAGTTCCATTGGCAGACAATATACAGATTCTTGCTTTTCCTGTTGTTAGGCAGGATATATCTGTCCTGTCTGTACAAATCAGACTATCGAGTGGAGAAACTGGGAGATCCATCCAGTCTCAATTGTGCTCATTGCACTCCCATGGTGCGAGGGAGGGGATATGTGGCAGGGCAGAACTACATTGGAAGTGTTGGAAGATCAGTGATGGGTCACTAGAAAGGACCATCAAGAGTCAAGCTATTCCAACTGTCTGATTTCAGATGAAGAACCTTAGATCTGAACTTGCCTGAAGTCAAGCAGCAAAAAGCAAAGCTGAGATTTGAACCTTGGTCTTCTGATTCCAGTTCTAGTAATCTTTCGACAACACCATGCTAACAGGTTGAGGCAAAATTATGAAGTTAGTAAAGAGAATCTTTGGCATATATTTTCATTTCATTTTATTAAAAACTCTTCTATAGCTCAGTGGATTGAGAGTCAGACCGAGAGATGGGAGGTCCTGGGTTCAAATCTGGATTGAGACACTTAACTGTGTGATTCTGATCAAGGCACTTAATTCCCATTCTCTAGCTCTTACTGCTCTTCTGCTTAGGAACCAATACACAGTACTGATTCTGAAATGGAAGGTAAGAGTTAAAAATTAAAACTACTTGTGTGAACTTAGACATATCACTTAACCATCCTTGCCTTAGCTTCCTCACCTATTAAAAGAGAGTGTTGGTTAACATCTTTAAGGTTTTTAACATCTTTTAGCTCCAAGGGATCTTCATACTTTCTTCTCTATCAAAACTATACCGAAAGGAAAGGATGTGAGCGACCTGTATATAGTGATTGATAATGCATTGTGTGTGTGTGTGTGGGTTTGACCTTCCCAGAACATATTATCATGGGATGTTTACTTTGATGGAGATGGCTCCCTATTTTGCTCAAGCCAAGAAAATGCTATTCTAAGTGGGAAATTTTAGACATCAAAGCTAGGTGGAGAAGGTATTTTCTTGACAGAAAAGTCTTCTAAATGCTCCCCAAAATTATATCTTGTATTTAGCAAGAAACTCTATTAATGTGTAAGTTTGGCCTTGCTGTTAGATTCTTCTTGGATTTCCTTAAGTTGATCTGACCACATCCTTTCAAAAAACTAATGGGAAGAAAAATGCTAATGGGGAACATGGGAAAATTTTATTTTCTCAGCTACTTTTTGTTCCTTTAGCCTTATGTCACTCCAAACTTCATAGTCATAGGCCCTAGGATTTTAAAGCTAAAATAGTGTTTTGGAAATAAGAATTATTCCAATTCTCTTATTCCCATATGGAGCTATGACCCTTGATAGTTAGCAAGAGCAGGGTTCATTGGAATTCTCCTGGTGATGAGAGTTGGTAAGAGCTCTGAACTTTGACATAGATGAGCTGAATCATAGGCATTTGGAGATTTTGTACTTCCTTCAAGAGAGATTACATGGTCCAGATTACTAGGTCATGGGAGAGATCCAACATTTCCTTAAATTCCTTAATAGTCAACAGGAAAGAGAAATCTGGACCTCCACAGAGACTTTTTTTTTTTTAGCAAATCTCCACAAAGCCTTTGTTTCCTCAGTGTATTCTGAGTTAAGAATGACTAATGCCCAAGACCTAGGCTACATTCCTAGTATTATTGAGGGAGAGATATAGCTCTCTCTGGGTATAATGTGTTCTTGAGTATGATCTCCTGATGACAAGATAATGGATTGAAGCATTGAGATAGAGTGGATAGGGCACTGGACATGGAATCAGGGAGACATGGGTTTAAAATCCACTTTGAACATTCCTAGCTGTATAACCAAGACATAATATTCCAACTCTAAGTCTGTGACCCTTAGAACCTCTGGCATTTGAACATTTAGACATTCTACAACCAGAAATGTTGGGACGCAAAGAGAGATAAATTGATTAGCTTCTAGGCCAGATGCAAGGCTTCCAGAAGGAAAGAAATGCGAATAGTCTGCTTATGATTTACAGATTGAGATACTGTTGGTATAATTAAGTTAAAAAACGATTTATTTGTCCCATTCCACAAACATCATGAAATCTGTATTAAGACTATAGGAAGTTGTTTGTTATTAATTAATTTCCTGTGTTCAACCAACCTTGTACCCATCCTTCCCTTCTCCCAAACCTCACGTAGAAAAGTAATTAATTACCTCTGATGTCTTACTGTGACATGGAGGTGTCCCTGGGTTCTTGTAGTTATGCTGTTTGAGTGTAACCTGGCAGGCGTTACCAACCTCCTCAGGCTTCAAATACTGGTCCAGGAGAATCTGGTATTCAGGGATCCACATAGCTAAGTGTAAAGAGCCTCTGCACCACAGGGACAGCTTCTGGATGATGCCATTTTTTGGTTAGTGCTAGTCATGAAGCTGTTTAATTACTAGGGAAACAGAGGAGAAATAGCAGGATTGTGGGCTAAAATTGTGGGTTATGTTGATTTTCAAGAGCAGGTAGGAAGTTCAGGTATAAATATCTTGCCGGTACTTGGAGATATGATTTTGGAGGTTTAGATTACAAATAGAGATTTAGGAGCCTTCTTTTCTTTCTCATTTCCTCCCTCCAAATGATCATTTATTAAGGACTATTAGTATCCTTCCCTACAAAAACTAATTTTAGTTATTTTGCATATATATATGTAATCTACACATGTATGTATCATATATGTTGTTTCCTCTGATAGAATATAAATTCTTTGAATGGTCATTAGGGCTATTTCTTTGAATCACCATCACCCAAGACAGCGCATGGCACAGAGTTGGCACCCAATAACTTTTTGTTTATTTGAGGTGGTGAGACTTGAGCTAGTGTGGTAACCTTGTTAGCAGGCAGAAATGGAAAAATGCTTACTCTGTCGTACAGGTGGAACCTGATAAGGCCTAGAGATTCATTGGATTTCTGGGGTGAGAAAAAATAAAGAGATGATTCTGAGTTTGCAAACTTGGGTGTCTGGAAGGGTGATGGTGCCTTCAATGGACATATGTAGAAAGGAGTGTCCCCATCAGTAAAGTCATGGATCCTTGAAGGTTTGAAATGTGAATAAAGATAAGGACATTTACTGGATGCTTAAGATATTGTTTGCAATCCATTAAATTCTGATTTTTATTTAAAGAAAAACTGCTAGCTAATCATTCCTTCCTGATTCAACACTGGAATAGTTTATCTTTTAAAAAATATAATCCAAATTAAAGATTGTGGGTTTGCAAAAAAAAATATAAGGACATTTAAAGCTTAAGCTTTATATATTTAACTCATCTGTGCAAGTAGTTCTAAAGAATACTAAGGTACAGTGGGCTCTTAAATCCCCATCTGTAGCCCTGACTTTTAGGCTCACATCTCAGACTTTCCCTTGGATATATCCATCTGGGATATAAGGGGTATTCAGGTGGGGAACTAGCACCTCTAGGGTAAGGGCTTACTGTGCACTTTTCAGAGATGCTCAGCCACCTTTGCTGTCCACCTATCACCTAACTCTCACTGATGGCTCCAAGAAGCTTTAGCATACACACAGCTACTACACCCTGGTAAAATGATCTCAGCAGACTGGGCTAAACCAGGTTGAGGGTAGCAGGTCTCAAACCCATTGGTAAATTAGGGGGATATCTTTCCCAAGCACATGAAGATCTTTCTTGGAACAGTTTATTCCAACAGCCATGAAATCAACCAAAGCAGGTGCTGTGGAGCACTTAGAGCTTGGTCAGACATCAAAGGTGCCAGGGTCTTCCACTGCATTCTGGGCTATCATCAGACATTTTGACTTTTTTATCTAGTCACAGGACTTCAGAGACTCTGGAGGAAAGAGTGAGGCTGATGATTTTGTGTAACTCTGCCTCACTTAAATCCAGTTCACCTGAAAGTCAGAATATCACTTATTCATGATGTCATGGGTCTTCAAAAATGAAGGAAGAACAAAAACAACAACCTGGGCTAATTCCTCTCCGTCATGCATGACCAATAGGACTTAATTAAAACAAGGAATGCAATGGACTTGATCACAATAGAATCTGCCCCGAGTAATTTAAAGCTCTTTTTAATTACATTAATTAATTAATCTAATTAACATGTAGTTGTTGTTTGTCTGAAGTGATCTCTATTGCATCCTTCTCAGTGCTGGTCATGGGTTCTCATCAAATTCTGCAAGTTTTTCTTAATATGGGACATCTTAACATCACCATGAAAGCCATCATAATATATTTTTCTAGGTATACATAGATATGTATACATGTATATATATAGATGCACACATGGCTACATATACACACATATATTGTCCTATTATCTCATTTCATATTATATATTTTAGCATTTTTTTACAACAATTAGCCAGGTGGATTCTGATTTTTGTCAAAAGTGTTCTTAGAGGGGGCAGCTGGGTAGCTCAGTGGATTGAGAGCCAGGCCTAGAGACAGGAGGTCCTAGGTTCAAATTTGTCCTCAGACACTTCCTAGCTGTGTGACCCTGGGCAAGTCACTTGACCCCTTTTGCCTACCCTTACCACTATTCTGCCTTGGAGCCAATACACAGTATTGGCTCCAAGACAGAAGGTAAGGGTTAAAAAAAAGTGTTCTTAGAAACTGTACCACAAAGTGGACCATCGTAAAATGAATCACATTTTCCCAGAACAAATGCTATGGTTTGAAAAGCCTTCCTGACCAAGTGGTTGGCATCCAATCAATCATATATAAGAGCAACAGAATTTAATAAAAACAGAGATCAACTATAAACTTCTATAATAATTAACAAAATGTAATTTTCCTCCTCATATGAAATAGGAATAATGTTCTGTACACATTGATTTGGCCATAAACTCTAAAGTACAACACCCACATGGCACATGAAATACACAACTCCTCTGGGTCATCAATTTGAAACCCAAACAAACTATTGAACTTTTGATTAAGAAAGAATCATCCGGTTTTAGAGCTAAAGAGACCACCCAGGTCATCTAGTACATCCTTCATTGTATAGATGAAGAAATAGAGACTTCTAGAGAGAAAATGACCCCATGTGGAGGAAATGGCAGAGTTTTAGGATTTAGCCTTACTCTTAATCTATTTGCTGATCTTCTGGCTTTTAGAGCTTCCTGTATTCCATCAGGGAAGTCTAATTTATAGTGCATCCCCCAATCTGCCTTGACTCCAGATTGCTATGAGATCTGACCCTGTCTTAATAGTCTGGCTCAACTCTTTTGTCTCACTGACCTGATAACCTCACTAATCTGTAGTTTCATTTGACTTTTAAGACTTTAAAAAGTTTTTTTTTTCTTTTTTTGGTATGTGTAAAATATTTTGAATAGTTCAGATCTTTTTGAAAAGCTGTGCAGAGGAGTTTGGATTGGTTTCCTTTTTCTTTTTTGATTAAGTTCTCAGGAAAAAGGAGGGACTTCAAAATAATTCTGTTGACCTTTGGGTAAAATTTTTCAAAAATCTCCTTCAAATCTTCCTTTTAAATGAAATTCTTGTGCACAAACAAACTGTTTATTTGCAGTAAACAAAGGTGAGCAGATCTCTATTGAGTACCTACTGAATGCAGAGTGGTGTTGTAGGATTTCACTAGAGGGTCAAATTTAGCTTTTGCTCTCATGGAGCATACATTTTAGTAAGGATCTAGAATAATATAAGTTACTATAATGCAAAATAAAACATGATAAGTACATAAGGCAGAGCCAAAGAAGTACTACATACTGTAACATCCATGTTTCTGAGAGGAGTTCAAGCTGCATCACAGAATTACATAGTGCCCCCCAGAACTCCAAGGGAGGGGGCAGTTAAGGGCAGTTGGAGACTTGGTATAAAAGCCAGGTCACCCCTTTTGCAAGGGTCCTGACTCTTGACTCTTGGCTCTTGGCACATAGCCTCTGTGTAGCTTCAGGGGCTGAGGCATTTAGTCTCTGACAGCCAGGGGCTGCTTTACTTTGATAGTTATCCTCAAGATAGACCTTCAAGCAAGATCACAGTCTACATTCAGTTTAGCTGTTTAGGTTTTAGAAAGAAGATTATTTAGGGGCTTAGATAGGAGTTCGGCCATTCAATACACACCCCACCCCCACAGGGGAATGTGTTGCTAGCCTGCATTTAGCAGTTTCAGTTAATTTACCTTCCCTCCTCTTTCCTCAAACCTGATTCCCTTCTCCTTGTCCCTTGAAATCATTAAATTCATTTGGTTTGTGAAAGATAGAGCTTGTATCCAGTTAACTTGGAGTCATACTTACTACCTTCCTTTCACCAAGCCAAGTAATATATCCAAGCTGGAGCTGGAACTTTCTCAGTCCTAGAGCCTGTGATCTGATCTGTAGAAGACCTTAACCTCATATATTTCTATCCTATGAGAGAATAATTCACACAAAGAAAGTTATTATCACAAGGGGTTTAATCCCTATCTACTTACCATCTTGGCCCAGAATTTACCAAGCTTGAATAGCCTCCATAACCAGCTCTGAGAATATTCTGTTAACTGTTTCCAACTATGTCCAGTGTGGGGGAGGTGGAAGAGTACTCCACTTGCTCTTGCTCCTCCCATCCAGTCAAGTTTGCCTGCTTCTCCTCTGATCTGGGACAGAGGAGAAACCATTGCCATCTGACCCTAATCTTACAATATGCATGAAAAATGGAAGAGTTGGGGGATTCCTAGAGAAGATGACATTTGAGTTGAACTTCAAGTAATTGGTAAGGGCTTAATATTTGCACTGCCAAAGTAGAGTAGAGTAGGCTAGGTTAAGCTGGAGAGCTCTTCCAGCTGTATGGAAATAGCCTGAGCAAAGTCACCAGAGGAATAGTGAAGGGAACTGATGGAGAAGTAAATAGATTGGTTAGAGAATAGGATATGTTGAGGGGATTAACCTACAGAGTGGGTGTGCCAGATTATGAAAGTCTTTGAATGCCAGAAAAAGAAGTTTAAACTTTACTCAGTAGGTGATGACAATAAAAAAAATAATGATGGTCATGATAATATATGTGTGTGAATCACATTAAGCATTGCAAAACACTTTACAAGTATTATCTCATTAGATCCTCACAATAAATCTCTGAGATAAAAGCTATCATTTTTATCATTTTTCGGATGAGTAAACTGAAGTTGAAAGAGGTTAAGTGACTTGCCCAGGGTCACATAGCCAGTAAATATCCAAGGCAGGATTCATATTCGGGGCCAGTGCTCCATCTACTATATCTTCTAGCTACAGAGGAAAGCCATAGATAGGCAGGTTGTGAGCAGAGGAGTGACCTGACCAGATCTGTGGAGAAGGAAGATGTGAGACTGTGGTATGAAGACAAAAAATAAAGGGATGAAAAACATAGTTGGAAGCTGATACAATGGTTGAGGCTGGTAGAAATGAAGTAGTGATAAAAGAAATAATTGTATTGGAAGTGGTGAAGGGACAGATGCAAGAAATGTAGAGAGTGAGCAAAGAGTGAAATAATACCAAGGTTTCAAAAATGTGAATATGGTGCTGGTACCAGGACAGTTTTTATAATGTAATTGATTATTTTTGTTCTTAACGCATTTTCAAATATGGTAAATCATTTGATTTTCAACATACCACTATAGTTTTACAATATTACCTCTATTTAATAAATGAAGAACCTCAAATTTAGTGATGGTCATATAGCTGCTACAAGAGTCAGGATTAGAATCCAGGACTTCTGATTCCTACTATAGTGTGAATAAGGATATAAAAAACTAAAATCTAGGTATAAAGTGGCAATAAATGAATAAATGAAGCTCCAGCATTCTAAGGGGTTAAGTTAAGGCTTACCTCTATACTACTCTTCTATATTTTACTATATTATTTAATAATAATTTCATATGTGAATATCTGGTGCAATGGATAGAGTTGGACTTGGGTTAAGAAATCTTGAATTTAAATCCTGTCTCAGACATTTATTAGTTCTCAGCCTTAGTTTACTCATCTATCAAATGGGGATAATATAGCCCCTATTCATAGGATTGTGAAGATCAGGCAAATCTGTAAAGTGCTTTTCATTCTTTAAAACACTGTATGAATGCTGCCATTATGATTATTATTAATTTCTCCAATTAAAATGTAAACATATTGAGACGGGGACTATGTCTTTCACTCCTATTGTATACTAAGGTATTTAATACATCATGCATGCCATAAAATTATGTTGGCAAACCTATGACATATATGCTGGAGGGGGCCACTCCCTTCCTCCTCTCCACCACACCTGAGGACATTTTTTCACATCACCTCTGCCTAGCAGCCCAATGGGAGTGCTTCCTCCCTCCTCTGTATGGGGTAAAGGGGCAGCTCACATGTGGCATGAGGGTGCAGTTTGGACACTTGGTCTCTAAAAGGTTTACCATCACTGCCATAAGACATTCAATAAATATTTATAGCTACTCTAAGCAAAAAAAAAAAATCCAGCACAATTCTGAAGGACTTATGACAAAGAATGCTATCCACCTCCAGAGAAAGAACTGTTGGAGTCAGAATGCAGAGCAAAACATACTATTTCTTGCTATGGTTTATTTGGGTTTTTATTTGGGGTTTTTGGTTTCATATGAGTATTTTCTTACAATAATGACCTATATGTAAATATATTTCACATGGCAATACATATATAACTCAGATCAAATTGTTTATTATCTCCAAAAGGGAGTAAGGAATGGAGGGAGATAATTTTGGTCTTACAGTTTTGGAAAACATATGTTGAAAATTGACATTGCATGTAATTAGAAAATAAAACATTTTTAAAAAATATTTATTGGTGATGAAGCTCTTGTCTATAACTTATTTTCTGGCTTTGTTTTTCTGTTTATTACACTGTTCCCTGCTATTCTGTCCTCCAGTAAAATAATCCTACTTTTCATTGATCCCACTGATATGTTTCTATTTTCTATGCATATTTTGAAACTTCATGTCTTATCATTTTCTTATTCTAAGATTCCTTGGCTACATGTAGTTACTTCATTTCTCTTGGTGATTTTTGACTAATTTCACTTTAAAATCTTCTCAATATTCATGTTTATCATCCATTTTACTTTTTTGTGAATATCTCATTTTGTTTATTAGTTATTACTTTAGTTGATGTTATTTCAATACACTTTTTCTTTTAATTTTCATTTTTTGCTCTTTGGTTTATTCTTTGTTTTGCTGATTTTACAATTTTCCTTATTTCTAGTGTTTCTCTCCTATTATTTTGAAGGGATGTTAAAGAGACATCTTCCATACAATCCTCTTGCTGTACCACCTTTGCAGAATGTTAAACCTATAACTTTTATAAGTTTTGTCTCTGAATTTGATTCTCTTCTAAGGATTTCATTTGCAATGGGTGTTTGAACAACATCCAATCTACACTTCTCACTTTACTAAGTGGGCCCACACAAAGCCTTCTGACCAGGACTTCATTTCTCAGGAAGCTGGTCCCAGTGTGGAGGGGATAGGTCTTCATGGAGAAGAAATGGAAATACTGGGAGGAGGAGATAGAAGAGGAGAGAATCCAATGGGAGGTCATGTAGAAATTGCACAGGGTAGAGAAATGCATTGGACCAGAGATGTATTGCCTTCTTATTGGCTGATTTCAACAATGAGATAAGGCAACTGTGCTGAAGATTTTGATAGCTGCTGCAAGGATGGGATGATGCCCAGGAGGGATAAGAGGCAGGTTGCCAAGATGTTATGTTTTACCAGTTTGAAGTGGGGAACTTTCTCTTGAATCTAGATTAGAAAAGAGGATAGTGGAAACCTATTAATTTGGGGAACCATTGGTGGGAATGTTTCTAGTTTTATTTCTTTTCTCCCTCAATAAACTGCCTTTTATTTATTTTATCTTATGTATTGCTTTGCCTTTGCTATCTCCACACTATCTCACCTATATGATCCCTTCTCTCAACTCACTCAGGGAACTTAGTTCAGATCCTCATCACTTCTCACCTAGATTATTGCAACAGCCTCCTCATTGGTCTTCCCACTTCAAGTCTCTCTTTTCTCTAGACCAGTGATAGGCAAACTTTTTAAAGAGGGGGCCAAAGGAAAGGAAATGCTCATCTGTCAGTCTGTTTCCAAGGCAACTCTTTCGAAGTTTCATTGTATTCATCAGATTAGGAATAATGTCCAGCAGCTGGATAGAACATTTCAGGGGGCTGCATTTGGCCCGTGGGTTGTAGTTTGCCCATCACTGCTCTAGACTGTCCTACACACTGCTGCCAGGGATTTTCCTTAGGTGCCGATCTGATCCTGTCATTAATCAGCATCAGTGCTTCCTATTACTTCTAGATATAATTTAAACTCCTTGGCTTAGCCAAACACAAACTGGTCTCAAACCATCTTTTCAGCTTCATTGGACATTATTCCCCTCCAACACTTTTCAATCCAGACAAACTGGATTTTTCACCACATTCTCTGTGTTCCTCTCTGCCTTGAACTGATCATCCCACATAATTGGAATGAACACAGGCTTTACCATTCCCTTTTAGAATCCTCTTTTTTACAACAAGGCTGAAATGTCATCTTTATTATGAAAACTTTCATGATCTGCCAATTACTAGGATTCTGCATCTACCAGAAGCAGATGCAACCTTGTACTTAATAACTTTATATATATATATATATATTTGTATTTAGTCACTTTATATTTATGTTGAAGTGTATGGGTTGCCCTGGGAGGACCAACATCTTGAGTCTTTTCAGGGCTTCTTATTGACTTTTGGTTTTCACTTGTCACTCAGCCCTTATCTGTGATTTCAAGAGGTTGTAGTACAAGCAGCAACCACATCCCAGTAAAACTATCTCAGTAGATAACCAATGGGCTCCAAACCCATAGGTGAGCTAAGGGGATGTCTACCCCCAGAATGTGAAGATTTGTCCTGGGGAGACAATGAATGAGAAGAATTTGTTCTAATGACCATGAAACTGAAGCATACTCTATGGAGTGCTTAGAGCTTGGTGAGACATGGAAGATGCCAAGGTCATCTAATGCATCCAGGCCATCACAATTTGTTCTGACTTTTGTCTTGCCACTGAATTTGGATGACTCTGGAAGAGAGAATGAGGCTGACAACTTTAATCCAGTTAAAGCACAAGTTGAGAACATCACCTTGTGATATCATTGGTCCTCTTTGAAAATGAATGACAAACAACAATGACATATTTATGCTGTATATATTTTATATGTATTTATTGGCACTCCTATTAGAATATAAGCTCTTTAAAAGTAGAGATTGTCTCCTGACTTGTATTTTTATAATCAGCTTCTGGATCATAATAGGTACATATTTAATCATCATTAATTGATTGATTGGTTATTGTCCTTTGTAGTCAGAGAAGACCAAAATTACATCACTGATGCCCTTTGGCCACTGCATAAATTGGATTTATGTGAGACAGAATTGAAATATATTGACCCCACCCTTGTCTTCCAGTAATTGAAATTCAGTGGCCAGACAAAAGTCAAGATGACTGTTGATGGCCCAGGATGTAGTGGATGACTTTGGATTCTTTGATATCTTACCAAGCTCTAAGTGGTCCACAATGCTGGCTTCAGCTGTCTTCATAGCCACTGAAACAAATTATTCTCATCTAACCCTTCTGCTGTAAAAGACTGGCATGGCTGGGGAAGTCATCTCCTTCAATCACCAACAGGTTTGAGGCCCGATGGTTACCCTCAACCTGGCTTAGCCCACCTGCCAAAATAGCTTCCCAGGTTGTGGCTGCTTTATATGTCTCAGCTTTTTGGAGCCACAAGTTAGAGCTGGGTGGAAAATAGCCCTCACGAAGGGCTCTGCAAGCATTCACTTTGGAGGTACTTGTCTTCCCTGAATGCTATTTACATCTGGGTTGATTAGAATGGTGATTACAGAATATCTACACCTGAGTTAACTATAAAGCAGCCCAGTTTTGTGATGGTCATGATTAAAATACACATTTTAGGTATTCTGAATTGGGCCCAAAGTGCCAAAGAGAATTTGAAAGTAGTGTTTGATGGACTATGCATCAGTATAAATCCTAGATACCTATTATGTCAGTTTTATGTAGGGTCCCATGTCTTCTACATTCTTATTATTTTTCCTTCTTATTCTACTTTTCTTCTTTTTTCTTTCTTCTCTTCTCCTTGCTTCTTTTCCCGCCCTATTTCTTTCTCCTTTCCTCCCTGTTCCTTTTTTCATTATTTATCTTCTCATTTCTTCCTTTATTTCCCTTCTTCAATACATTTTTCTCCTACTTATTTTCCTCCTCATTTCTTTCTAAAAATTTCCTTAAGCATTTATCATAGAGCCTGGCATATAGTAGGTGCCTAATAAATACTTATTGCCTTCCATTCTCCCTTCATTAATTACTTTCTTCTTTTCCCCCTTTATTTTTTACATTTAAACTCTTATTCCCTTTTCCATCTTTTCTCATTCCTTTCTTCCCTCCTAAATCAAATTATCTTCTTTCTCCTTTCCTATCTTAACCCTTTCTCCTCATTCCTGTTACTAGCAACTCTATCTATTCTAATTATCAGAAATTGAAAACCAGGACCACAGTAAGTTTTGAAAGCACTTCAGAACTGAAAATTGTTCTCTCAAACAATCAGACAGAATCCCTAAAACATCTTACTTATTCTGTTAATAATAATTAGCTTCCTTCAGAAAAATAATTTGAAAAGACAAAGAGATTCTATGTTACTACTCTGGCCACAAAACATAAACTTTTTAAAGCATTGATTATTTCTCCATATTTAGAAGGGATTTTTTTTGAGACTAGGGAGGGTGGTAGAAGTAGTTAGAATGGTGGCCATCCAGAACCATGATTTGTTCTATTTAAAGAAGTCCCAATGTAGAAACGATCTAGCTGGGCTGATCAGCAATCTAGTAGTAAATTATAAACCAAATCACTGGGAGGTTAAATCATTTAGCCATGATCATACAACTCATATGTCTCATAAGGACACAGAAGAGATCAAGTTAAAAATTTGCAATTTTTTAAATCAAAGATATTTTAAAATACTTTACAAAATTTATCTGCTCTCTCTATCTCTGATTATAATGCAACAAAAAAGTTAATTACCTGAATTGCTTTAATACTGAAAGTTTTTGAAATCAATATTTTTCTATTGGTGTCAATATTTTCCAAGACAAACCACACTTAACACTACATTTCAGCAAATTACACCTGCCATTTTCCAGATGATTTAGCTTATATATAAATGGGATGACTTCTACTTATGAACCATAATGTATATGAAATAATCCTTTGAAAAAATTGTTTATTAACCATCTTGGTTGTGGTACAAGAATGTCTTGGCAGGCTAGATGGAATCTAATAAAGAAAATAACTGAATTCTGGCTCTGGAAAAGAGATGAAGAAATACATCTTTCTCTTTCCCTTGGAGAGCTAGGAACTGCAGGTGCCAAACATTATATACTGTGTCAGACAGGATTACTATGTCATTTGGTTTAGCTTAACTATTTTTCTTGGTTACAAGGGAAGATTGAGTAGATGGGAAATTTTTCAGAGATGACTATCATAAAAATAAAAGATATTAATAAAACCGTAAGGAAAGAAAAATGACAAGGGAAAGAAAAAAGGAGGAAGAAAGAGAAGGAAAAAGAAAAGGGAAGAAGAAAAAACTAATCATGATGATAGGGAGGAAGCCGTTTCTAGACTGATAGAAAGTAGACTTTTTTTTTCACATAATCCTGATTTGGGTTTCTAGATTCATCACACATTTTCTCCATTTCTGAAACCCATTTCCCTTGGTTATACATACAAACATGTTATCATTCATTGCCAAAGAAATACAAATCTTAATTAAAAGGTCATTATTTTGTCTTTCTGGGAAGTCTGCAAGGACTTTTTCTCTATAGAGTCAACTTTGCTGCAGAAAAGATACCTTATTCTCATGTTTCATTTCTAAGAGAACTGAGTCTCTTCCCCCTTGCCCCCTCCCGTTCAGGAATTAATTTCTTTCATCTGATCTCATATTCCTTTATATATTCACTTTATGCAATTAGGATAATAAAATTTTTAATTCAAAAAGACCTTAGAGATTATCTAGTCCAGCCTCTTCATTTTGCAGAGGATGAAACTGAGCTGCAGAGAGACAAGATGTCTAATCGTTTTCTGTTGTAGTTATTGGTATATGTATTCTATCAGTCTTTCAGAGAAGAAACTCCTTGAGGTCAGGGTCTGTTTTTCTACCTCTATATCTTTACTGGCATTCAGCATAATCCATTGTACACTGAAGTTGCTGAATTAATGAATGAAGAAGGAATGTTGTGTTCATTTCTGGATAATTTAATTTTAAAAAGTTAAGGATATCTTTAATATTTTCATTGCCTTCATTGGCAAAATCTCTCTTTTCCCTCTCTATCTCTCTCCCTTGCTTCCCCCCACCCTTTCCCCATCCCCAACCAGAATGTCCTATCTTATAACAAGAAGAAGAAAAAAGGAAAAAAAAATAGTTTCACAAAACTAACTGACAGTATATGCATTGTTCTCTTTTTAGGGACAAACTGGGCCATTAAAAAGACAGAGAATTCACATTAATTTTTGATAGTGTGGATTCCATTGTCTTTATTGTAGTTATTATATATGTACATACATATATGTATATAGCTCTCCTATTTCTGCTTATTTCACTTTGTAGTAATTCATATGCCTCTCCTTGATTCTCTGAATTCTCTATATTCGTCATTTTAAAAAATGTGAAGTAAGGTGCCATTACAATTCACATAACAAAATTTGTTTAGTCATTCCCCAATTGATTTCTAATTCTTGCCCCCCACAAAGAGTGCTGCTCTGGATATTTTGGGAGTAAATAGTAAATTTCTTTCTGTAATTTTGACTTGGAATATATGCCTAGGAATGGGATCTGTGGGTCAAATTAGTAGCTATTTTAAAATTGAGTCACTGATGAGCTAAAATACTATGAGAGGAGGCTGATAAGAATGGTGAAATATATGAAAATTATGTCATCTACATATGCTAAAATATTTATAGAAGTTATTTTTATAGGGGAAGAGTTGGAAACTAAGGGATAGTGCATAAATTGGACAATACCTGAATGAAATTTTTGTACTATAAGAGATAACAAAAGGGGCAATTTCATTAGAACCAGGAAAACAATTTATACAATAACATTAAAAAAACTGAAAATTTTAAGAACCTTGACCAATTCCATGACCAATCATGATTCTAGGGGGCTGGTGATAAAGTAGGAGGTGATGGACTCAAGGTGTAGAATAAGGCATATATTTTAGAATGCAGCTAATGTGGAAGTTTGTTTTGTTTGTTTATTCACATTTGTTTAAAGAGGTTTTTTTCCCCTCTAAGGGGAATAGTCAAAAGAACAGAAATAATCAGAGACAAGCAAGATAGCATTGAAAATCACAAATTTAATTTATGATATTTTAAAAATGAAAGCAAGCTGTACATGACATTCACAGAAAAAGACTCCTCTGTCTTTCCCTCCCTCCCTCCCTTTCTTCCTACTATTAAGTTATTTATTTTTTATGCTATATTTATATGTAAAATTAAGTTCCCTTCATACTGGACCTCCACTTTGGAGAACGGTGCTACTTTCTAGTTAATTTTGGCTATTTAAAGGTCATATTATACCAAAAAAAACCTCTGAAGCACAATACTCATATTTAAAATTTTTTTATATCTTAAAAAAAACACTTCATTTCTACCTCCTCCAACCAGTAAACCTTCCTTTGTAATAAAGAATTTTTTTTAAAGAGGGGGAAAAAGTAGGTCAGTTAAATCAAACCTCAGATTTATTATGTCTGAAATGATACTCTGTAGTTCATCTCCATAGCTTCCTGTATCTGCAACCAAGGGAGGAGGGTAGATATTTTAATTCTTCTCTGTGGTCAAGCTCAGCCATGGTAATTATACAATATTTAGTTTAATTATTTTATTCTTTCTAATTGTATTGTTGTAGTCATTGTAGCAAAACACTTTTAGGCAATGCAAACTTCCAATTCATGAGCAACGCTTTTGAGAAAGATAGAGAGCAACATAAAAACAAGTGATCATCAGTGAGAAGGATCTTTTTCACACTCCATATAGAGAATGATAATCTCCCACTGAGACCCATCTTGGTGGAAGAGGGAATATCACAGTTGTGCTGCATTTGGAATATCTCTCTGTGGCTGCTCTATTGGGCCACCAAAGCTTCAATTCCTTTGCTTCCAATACTCTGACTCCTAGCTTTTCTGATGAGATGGTGCTATCATTTTGGAGTGGTCATTTGCTGCTGAGCTTGCTGTTAAAGGGGTGTAGTTTCTTTTTTCAGAGGCTGTCCAGGCCAATATGTCTGAGGGCTAATCAGTACATTTGCACATATTATTAATCAGGATTATAGTTTTGTGCATTCCCTTTTATCTTTTAACCTCTCATTTCACTTTTTTGCAATTTAAAATTTTTTTCATTTACATATAGAAATGATTTTTGACATTTGTATTCTGACATTTTAGGATTCATATTTTCTTCCCTCCTAACCCTCCTCTTTCCTCCTGGAGGAGGTGAATAGTTTGATATAGGTTCTACCTGTGCTTTCATATACTAATATATATTTCCATATTGCTCATGTAGTTGTAGAAGACATATCACACAATAGAAATCTCATGAAGAAAATATAGTGGTAGATACTAAGCATTGATCTGTACTCAGACTCCAGAAGTTCCTTCTTAGGCTGTGGATAGCATTTTCATCATGAGTCCATTGCAGTTATTTTGAAATCTTGCTTTGTTTTAGTTTGTGATTTAGTTCTTCACAGTTGAACATCATATAATATTTCTGTGTTCTTTTGGTTCTCTGCTCACTTCACTTTGTATCAGTTCATATAAGTCTTTCCGGGTTTTTCTGACCTCATTCTATTCCTTCTTTCTTAAAGTGCAAAAGTTTTCCATTACAATTATCTATCACTTTTTCATCCATTCCCCAAGTGTTGGACAACCCCTCAGTTTCCAATTCTCTGCCACTTCAAAAAGAGCTACAACAAATATTTTGGCATAGGTAAGTCCTTTCCCTTTATCTCTAATCTCTTTGGGATAAAGACCCAGTAATGGTATGGTGTTTACATAGTTTTGTGACCCTTTGAGCCTGGCTCCATATTGCTTTTCAGAATGGTTATATCAGTTCACAGTTCCACCAGCAGTGTATTAGTGTTCCAACATTCCCATATCCCCTCCAACATTTATCATTTTCCTTTTTGGTCTTGTTAACCAATATGATATGTGTGAGGTAGTATACCAGAGTTGTTTTTTTTTTTTTGCATTTCTCTAATCAATAGTGATTAAGAGCATTTTTTCCATTCTGTTCACTTTTATAGTTCTGTAATATGAAAGAAGGAAAAAGGATTTTATCCCAGTGTATTCTGGCTCCTGGGTTCTTCCATGTAATGCTGTGCATATAGTTCCCTATAAATGAAGCATACTTTGAATTCATGGAGAAGCATAATGCTCAGTTTCATTGGACTTGTGTGACAGTCTTTCAGTTGTGTCATTTTTGAACACTTTGGAGAATTTGCTGAGACTCCAGAAAAGAATATGACTTTTAACTGTAACTGTTCTACACCACCCACCACCTCCCCAGGGAAAAAGCTTTTTTAATTTATTTTTCCATTTGGATTCTCTGTCGGTGTCCCCCCAGGAGACCTATATGCCTACAGCTAACTTGGCCTCCATCATATGGTTTGTGACTCACTAGGAAAAAGTCTCCTTGCTTAGGAAAACTGATTTCAGAGAGTCCACATTATAATTCTCTTTCTTTTTCTCACTTAATACTATGGTCCTATTTGCCTTTGTAGCTCTTTTATGTTTCAAAAGGACCACATGAAGCCTGAAGGATCTTGTTAAAAGGGGGAGGGAAGAAATCCTAACTCTGTTTCCTTTCTGAATTTCTAACGTCAGGTTACTTGGTCTTCTGGAAAGGACTCAGATAATTCATCAAAGATGAATGCTTTTCCAAGTATACTGGAAAGGTTTTTTCTTTTTCTATTTTTTAGTGGATATTGGGGAGGTAGTGGATTTAACATTAATACCCATATCCTAGGGCAGTGATGGCGAACCTTTTAGAGATCAAGTGCCCAAATGGCATTCTCATGCCACATGTGAGCCACTCCCTTACCCCAGATAGGGGAGGGAGGAAGTGCTCCCATTGGACAACTAGGCAGAGGGGTGGGAGATGTGAGAAATGTCCTCAGGCATGTGGAGAGGGGGAGGGGAGCAGTCCCCTTCCAGCACATATGCTATAAGTTCATTAACATGGTCTTATGGGAATATGAGGTCAGGAGCAATTCATACTTCTTTATCTTATCTCTCAGTCTCTGTCTCTATCTGTCCCTCATTATTCTCTTTCTATCCATCAGTCATTCTCCCTTCACTTTCTCTATTTCTTCTCCTTCTCCTTCTCCTTCTCCGCCTCCTCCTCCTCCTCCTCCTCCTCCTCCTCCTCCTCCTTCTCCTCCTCCTCCTCCTCCTCCTTCTTCTTCTTCTCC
>NC_058130.1:385194300-385259045 GCF_016433145.1 Gracilinanus agilis
CTGCAGACTCTAATTGACTGAAGATCTCAAATTTACACAATCTCTTCTTCTTCTTCTTCTCCTTCTCCTCCTCCTCCTTCTTCTCCTTCTCCTTCTCCTTCTCCCTCCTTTTCCTCCTCCTCCCACTTTACCTACTAACTTACTGAAATAAAAAATCTAATTCAGATTGATGCATTTGTAAGTGCTAGATATAGAATTAAAGTTGTCATTTAATCATTTCAGTCATGCCTAACTCCATGAACCTATCTGAGGTATTCTTAGCAAAGATACTGGAGTAGTTTTCAATTCCGTTCTCTAGCTTGTTTTATAGATGAGGAAACTGAGGCAAACAGGGTTAAATTACTTGACTAAGGTCCCACAGCTATTAAGTGGTTGAGGTCATATTTGAATTCAAGTCATCTTGACTCCAGGCCCAGTGTTCTATCTACTTTGGTAAAATGAAATTTTTTCATTTGATAATCTCTGATATCTCTTTCAGTATTAAATTTATAATCCTAAGAAATTACAACAGGGCAGGCCTGTGGGTTGTTTTAAGATCTCTATTTCTTTCCTTGGTCAGTGTACAGGCTTATTGCACAGAAAACATCCTCAGCAATTTTAATTTTTCTTAACACTTTATGCTCTTTTCCAGTAGAGATTGTTTTATTTATGTTATATTTGTATCTCCATTGCAGCCCCATGGCTGGCATTCAGTAGATACTTTAAAAGTGTTTGATTGATTGATAATTGATGGGATGATCTCTTTCAGCCAACAATTGGCTACCCATTTCTGTTGAGCTCTCACTACACCAATATGGAGGGTTTCTCCAAAGTTTGGACCAGGAGAACTGTTTCAAGTTAAATCACTTTAGAGGTGGCTGTACCTATGTCTAAGTGAACTGAAGTCTTGGGGTGGCCAGGCAGGTCAAAGAGAAAAGAACAGCTATTTCCTAATAATCACCATAGGGAGAGTCTCACCTATTAAGGTGGGTTGGCAAATGGAATGGTATTACTGAAATGACAAATAGGTAATATTAGTGAACTCAGATTAAATAAGATGAATGCAACTCCCTTCTCAGAAACTTACTAGCTGTATGACCTTGGATGAATCACTTAGTGTCCCTCAATCTCAATTTTCTCATCTATAAAATGAGGATAATTATAGTCTGGCAGGGATGTAAGGATCAAAAGAGATGAACATACTTATAGTGTTTTGTGAATCTTAAGTCCATATATAAATGCCAGCTATCATTATTCTGATTTGGATGGAAGTTAAAGGCTTCCATATGCTTCTTCTTCTAAAAAGGCTTCAATTTGAAGCAGACGTTGCTTCTAAAATGGCAGAAGACAGTACCAGGATGAGTGCATGCTTTTCATAGACCCTGTGTACCCTAAGTACCTTCAGTGCATCCCAAGTTTTTCAAGTGAACAACTCTTTTGAATTGGCATTGGATAAGATAATTTTTATCTTTTTTGATACATGAAGCCTTCAAGGAAGTGACAATGCTAAATGACCAAGGCTAGAAGGCAGAAGATTTGAATTAGAAGTGTATGCAATGGAGCTTTAAAAAATATCACCAGATGCCTAACCCAAGATATATAACTCTTAAAGGTAGTCCTTGAACTGAGTCTTTTTTTTTTTAACCCTTATCTTCTAACTTGGAACCAATACCAATATATATTGGTTCCAAGGCAGAAGAGTGGGTTAAGTGACTTACTCATGGTCACACATCTAGGAAGTGTCTGTGGTCAAATTTGAACCCAGGATCTCCTGTATCTGGGCCTAGCTCTCAAATCCACTGAGTTACCTTGCTTCCCCCTAAACTGAGTATGAGGATTCTGAAAGGCAGAGATGAGGAACAAGAGTATTCTAGTTTGATAGTACAGTTAATTCAAAGGTCTAGTGACAGATTATTGAATATGCTATACAGGGAATGATTCTATGTGTTTTGTCTGCAAACTCAAAGTATACCTTGGATGTCATGGCCTCTTTTGTCCACCTTCTTTCCTTCCATTCTCACATTTGACTTCCTCTCTCTATTCCTTCTCTTCCTTTCCTCTTTCCCTTTCTTCCTTCTCCCTTCCCCAAACATTCATTTTATCCAGAAGTGATCATCATAGAGAATAAAAATAAAATATTTTATAAACTTTATTTATTGGATAAAGTTTATTTAAAACTTTTTCTTCATTTAAAAAAGTTAAGTTGTATTAAAATCCATGTTTCTGTATCTTAAAAGATAAGCAATTTATATTAAGCTTTATTTTTTTATGCCTGGTTCTCAATTCATTTCCCACCCTGCTTACCAAACAGTGAACTTCAATATAAAATACCTTCATGATTCTGTAAATGAGGCATCAGAAGGGATGAAATAGAAAGGAGGAAAGTCCTGGAGTGGAGCCAATAGTGATTATTTTACCATATACTCTTCAAATTTATTTGGAATAGTCAATTTACCTATCATCCAGCTCACATAATAGAATTGTCTAATAGGGTGAACATCTGAGAGATTCATCACCTGCTTTTGCCACTTCTACTCTAGCACAGCTTCCTATTTTATGCATTTTTCGCTTCAGTTTGTTCCTCTTCCACTTTGCTCTGCTTTCAGACTCCCTGCTCTGTCTTCCATTGCATCACATTCTCACCAGCCTATTCATCTTTGCCTCTTCTTGTCCTATTTTCCAATCACAATCTGGTGATAAATATCATTATCAACACAGTGTATTGACCATTAACCTAATTTTATGGGATATTGTCCTAGTTTCTATACAGAAAAAGTTACTATAGTAACAGTAGCCTTGGCCTCCAGGAGCAGGCTGTTTCAGCTTTCCATCCAAATATCCTAGGAAACAGGGCTAAGTACGGTTAAATGTGTATGAGATACACCCCTAGTCCAATTAAACATTAAATCAGGATGTGAATAGGCAGAAAAAGATATATATGCTTAGAGAGAATGGATGCATATGCGAATTAGGTAGTGGGAGATCAGGGAGAAACTTGGAAAGGTCAAAGGAGGAAGATGTCTCAGGGGCCAGTAGAACTTTTGTGTGCAGCCAACCAGGTTAAAATGTAATTGAGAAAGGTTTAACAAAATAAATAAAAATTCAATATGTCACAGATCATGTTAATTTGTTTGTTTTCTAAGTCGATATTCAGTTGACAGGGATCTGTTTTCTATGAGTTTGATGACCCTGCTCCAATGAATCCATGATTTCATCAGTGTGGTTATTTTCTCCAAAAGAGATTTCTTTTTTTTTTTTATTTAATTGATTAATTAAGAAAATTTTGCCATGGCATGATTCATGTTCTTTCCTTCCTATCTTCCCATCCCCTTCCCATAGCCAATGCGCATTTCCACTGAGTTTTACATGTGTCATTGATTAAGACCTATTTCCGTATTATTAATATTTGCAATAGGATGATTGTTTAGAGTCTACATCCCCAATCACATCCCCATTGACCCATGTGGTCAAGTAGTTGTTTTTCTTCTGTGTTTCTACTCCCACAGTTCTTTCTGTAAATATGGATAGCATTCTTTCTCACAAGCCCCTCAGAATTGTCCTGAGTCATTGCATTGCTGCTAGTACAGAAGTCCATTACATTCTATTTTACCACAGTATATCAGTCTCTGTGTATAGAGTTCTTCTGGCTCTGCTCCTTTCACTCTGCATCAGTTCCTGGAGGTCATTCCAGTTCACAGGGAATTCCTCCAGTTTATTATTCCTTTTAGCACAATAGTATTCCATCACCAGCATATACCACAATTTGTTCAGCTGTTCCCCAATTGAAGGGTATACCCTCACTTTCCAGTTTTTTTGCCACCACAAAGAGCACAGCTATGAATATTTTTATACAAGTCTTTTTCCTTATTATCCAAAAGAGTATATTTCAACTCATACAAGGTACACTTTGAGGCAGGTAGGTGGCACAGTGGTTAGGGTGCCAAGGCTCAGGATTAGGAAAATCTGAGTTCAAGTCTGGCCCCAGACACTTGCTAGCTGTGTGGCCATGGACAAGTCACTGAACCTTCATCTATAAAACAAAATTAGTGGGGCAGGTGGATGGCTCAGTGGATTGAGAGCCAGGCCTAGAGATAGGAGGTCCTATGTTCAAATCTGGCCTCAGACACTTCCCAGCTGTGTGACCCTGGGCAAGTCACTTAACCCCCATTGCCTAGCCATGTAACAAATAGAATTGATATAGAGGGACATATAAGGATATCAGGGTTTAAAAAATGAATAAAAAAAAACAAAATTAGCAAAGGAAATGACAAACCACTCCAATATCTTTGTCAAGAAAACCCTAAATGGAGTTACAAAAAGTTGGACACTACTGAAAAAAGTGAAGAAATACTGACATAATAAGACCTGTGCATTAGCAATATCACTCTGAAGGTAGAACCAAGGTAGTAGAGTAGCAGGAAATATTGCAGCAAGGAGCCTCTACCCATGTTGATCTGCATCAATCCACAGAGATGCACTTAGTACTTCCAGCCTTCTTGACTTTTTTCCCTCTTTTGGACACTAAAAAGACTAACCCCAAGGCCTGGAATGAAGTCCTTTCTCACCTTTACTGACACTAAGAATCCTTTCAAAGAACAAATGCCATCTTTCAAACGAGTCCCTTGTGATTAACCCCAGAAGCTAGTCCCACCCCCCCCCTTGAAAAATTTAACTTATTTATTTTTTATATATTTTGCATGCACTTAGTAATAATAGCATGGTCTACATTCCATGCAAGGCCAAGGAAAGTAAGATTTCATTTCTGCCTCAGGCTTCTCGGGCACCCATATGGGGATTGGAGATATCTGGGCTCTCTGTAAATGGGACCAGGCTCTGCCATTGATGTTCTCTCTAGTATAGATGGTGTGGATCTCCTGTGCCCTAGGTTTTTTTTAGCCATTGATAATCAGATTCCTTTTTACAATAGAATATTTGCTTCAGAAGATAATCAGAAAAGAACTGATGGCGTCTGAATTCAGATTGAAGAATATTTTTTCCCTTTTTTGTATTTAGAAAATTTTTCCATGGCTACATGATTCATGATTCCTCCTTCCCCTTTTTCTTCCCCTCCTCCTGGAGCTGACAAGCCATTCCACTGAGTTATACATTGTTCAAAAACTATTTCCATGTTATTCATATTTGCAGTAGAGTGAAGAATATTTTGAAAACTTTATTTTGTTTTCTTTTTTTGTCTGTTTTCTTTCACAACATGGAAAATATGGAAATATGTTTTCTATGCTTGCAAATGTATAATTTATATCAAATTCCTCATTCAAAGAAGGGAGAAAGGAAAGAAGGAGGACATGAAACTTAAGATTTTTAAAAAGTAATGTTAAATTTTTATGTATAATTGGAAAAAATAAAACATAAACATTAAAAAAATAGATAATTAAGAATGTATAAATGTACTCCCTTCAAAACTTGATAGGCAAGATCCTTCTCCCCATCCTGTACCAATTCCTCCTCTGGGGACAGGAAAACGATTAAGTTTATAGCTTAGATCTGTTCCTTTGGAATACATTCCTAGTTCCAAGTCCAATTCCCAACTAAAGCTCAAGGATTAGGCACTTTTAAAAGAAGATATGAATATAATTTAATCTATGAGAAATAAGTAGTTGTTTGGGGCAACTGCCACTCACAGATTAAACTCACAAAGAAAGATAGTGTATCAGAGGCAGAGTAAATCTGGTAACCCTTCAGTAAAGGAATGACTGTTGGGATTACTGGTCTGTTACAAACCAGGGAATTACACAAAGATTAACCACTAACACACTATGGGTTCTCTGAGTTAAGAGGAAACAAACAGGAAGGAAAACAAAATAGTTTGTTGTATAAAAAGGGTAAGGAGAGTGGGAGAGGCATTTCTATCGCTAGGAATAGCTAACTGAGAAGAAATGGAGTTCTAAGAAGGAGTTTCTCTGTCAACCTAACTTCAGACAGGCTGACAGCCTTGACTGAAGACTAGAGGGAGAGAGCTGGGTATTGGGATTCTCACAACCAGTCCAGGCTGCTCCTTTGATGACTTCAGGATAACAGGAACCAACTCCTTGCACAGCTAATAATCCAATAGATTCCAGGTAGGGAAAAATGCCTGCAAACTGTCCACTAGAAACAGACACTATCCACTACCAAGGGTTGCCTTGAGAGATGTCTTCAAGCTTCTCCAATCCCAAAGATGCCAAGCTCATGGAGTCATTGCTGGCTGGACTTCTGCTCCAAACCCCTCTTATACCAACCCTGACAGTTCACTCCTCCCCCAGCTGCGTTCAAATACAGAATGTTCAAAGCTGACAGCCAAGCACCCATCCCTAAGCAGTTCTTACTCATCATAAATTTCTATTCTATTCCCTAAATATTACTTCATTACAGCACCCAGACTTCTCAGGCTTTGCAGGCCAGACTGGCATCACCCCACCTGCACTTCTGATTCCAAGGTCACATTGGCTGGAAGTTCGGGTTCCTTAGGGATCACCTCTAGATCCTGAAACCGAAGACAAATGAAATAGTAAAGAACAGGAACAAATGCTCCCATGCCCCAGGAGCAGGGGAAGGATGTTCCTTCCCTGCTCATCAGTTCAGTTCATGTTTTCTGTGGGATCCTAGTTCTGAGGGAACTAGGATCTTTCCTCTCTGAAGGCTGCAGATAAAAGTTGTTGGAAAAGAGAACAGTAGAAAAAAAGTGGCCAGTTCCATGGTGGCAGTTCTAATGAGAGAGGCAGCCAGTCCAGTGAGGCTGCCTCCCCTCGTGGGTTAACACATGAATAAGCCTCCATGTTAGACAATGCTGGACATCTTCCAAAGGCCACCAGGCATACTTAGCAGTCCTGGAATTTACTTTCATGGTACATATTGGTACACATTGTTTTCTCTGATAAAGGCAAGCTATTTGAGGGCAGGGGCTGTTTATGTTTCATTTTTGTCTTTGTGTCTCTATTCTGAATTTGAGTGACATGTTTTTATATTTAATGAATTTTACCTCATTTGCACCATCCCTTTGCTCCTTCCTGTTCCCTCTTCTTTTGCCCTAAAAGCAAGAGAAAACTTGCTTTTGGTTGTAACATTTTTAAAAATAGGTTTCTTTTGGTTTTTGTGTTTTGTTTTAGTACATAATGCTAACACAATATTACAAGTGCTTAATAAATGCTTGCTGATTGATGATTTGGTGTAGTAAGGGAAATGAACAAGAAATATGTATTTTGGAACTTTTCTTCAAGGAGATCTTGAGCAGCAAGATTACTGTGCCTAAAATATTTGGCAAACAATGTTGGGGTGGTGTGAAATTACATGTTAAATTGTGAAGTCATGATTTCAAAGACTAGAAGTCAGGGGAAGCTGGGGGGATTAGCTGGGGAGGTCCTGGATTCAAATCAGTCCTCATAAACTTCCTAGCTGTGTGGCCCTGGGCAAGTCACTTAACTCCCATTGCCTAGTTCTTATAGCTCTTCTGCCTTGGAACCAATACATAGTATTTATTCTAGATGGAAAGTAGGGGTTTAAAAGAAAAAAGACTAGAAGTCAGAATGAGGAGAGATGGTGGTTAGTGGTGGTTGTTGTCCTTTGTACTTGAAGGGGTCCAAACTGGCATTACTATATTGGGATCAATGTACAATATGCCTGACTGTGGCTGATTGGATTAATATAAGCTCTGAAAGTTCAACACTGGGGTAGGCTGGGATGTTTGGTGATGGCCTCATGGAAGGACATGAGCTGAATATTGAAGGATAAGTAGAATATGGGTGATAATAATAGCTAACAATTTTATAGCACTTCAGAATTGCAAAGCACTATACATATATTAACTCATGTAATCCTCAGAGCAACCCTGTGATGTAGGTGCCATTATTATCATCCCCATTTTATTGATGAAGCTACTGAGGATTAGAGAGGTGGTGACTTGTCCAAGGGAGCAGAGATAGTAAGTGTCTGAGGCAGGATAAGAGGAGGGGTGAGGGTAGAGGGGGAAATATTTCTGATAAGTGGGAAGGACAATAAATGAGGGCTTTGGGGAGGAATAGATTTATTTCTTTATTTGTGTGATATAATTGACAGAAAAGTGGCCCAGTGGAAAGAATGCTGGGTCTGGAGTCAGAGAAAACTTCCTGAGTTCAAACCTGACCTCAGACACTTACTAGTTACGTGACCTGGGCAAGTCAATTAATCCTGTTTATCTCAGTTTCTTCACCTGTGAAATAAGCTGGAGAAGGAAATGACAAACCGCTCCCATATCTTTGCCAAGAAAATCACAGTAAGGTCAAGAAGAATTGGACACAACAACCATTGAAGATTGGGGAATCCTCAATTTTGAATCTCATCTACTGGACTTGGATTCAGTAAGATCTAGAATCCCATCCCAATTCAGATGCAGCACCACCTGGATATTCCTGGGCAAACTACATAAACTTTTGGTTCCTCAGTTTTCTCATAAATCAAATGAAGAAGTTGTACTCTATGGCATTTATGATCCTTCTTTAGTTTTTCAATAATTTCTAGCATAGACTTGGATATATCATAGATGCTCAGTGAATATTTAGTTGGCTGATTGGTTGGGAGTGAAATCATGTTCCCTGTGTTCATAATAGTAAATGTTTTTTTAGAAACAGGTAAATTTGTAAAGAGGATGTTTTCCTTTTTTGGATTAGATTCTTTTGAAAAAAATCATAAAGGTCTCATTCATATCTTGATTGGGGATGTAGATTCCAAACGATCACTCTATTGCAAATAGTAATAATATGGATATAGGTTTTGATCAGTGACACATGTAAAACCCAGTGGAATTGCTCATTAGCTCCAGGAGGTGGGAGGGAGGAGGGGAGAGAAAGAACATGAATCATGTAACCATGGGAAAATATTCTTAATTAATTAAATGAACTTAAATTTAAAAATAAAGGTCTCATATCTAAAATATATAAAAGAACTTTGTCAACTTTTCAAGAATGTGAGCCACTTCCCAATTGATAAATGGTTTTAATTGGACTAACCCATATCACCAAGGTACTCCTATTGTGTGGAACTTATAGTAAGAAAACTCCCTTTATCAGTATGCCTGTAGTTGCTTAGCAATTTCTAGTTGTTGTTGGGTTTTTTTTTTAACCTTACCTCCTGTCTTAGAATTTGTGCTGTTGTGAGGAAGATTATTATTTAGTTGTTATGTAGGAGACCTAGCAGGAAGGGCTGGAGAATTTCACTCTCCATTATAGTACTAAGAATTGGTTTTAAGACAGAAGAGTGGTAACGGCTAGCCAGTGGGGGTTAAGAGACTGGCCCAGGGTCATACAACTAAGAAATGTCTCAATTCAGATTTGAACTCAGGACATCCTGTCTCTAGGCCTGGCCCTCTATCCACTGAGTCACCTAACTACCCCACAATTTCTAGTTTTAAAGAGTTTCCTGGGGCATTGAGAGGTTAAGTAACTTGCGCAGGGTCACAGAATCAGCATGTTTTAGAGATAGAGCTTAATTCTAAGATTGGGCACTCTACCCATTGTTTTTCATTGCCTCAGAGTTTTATATTATAAGAAAAAGAGAAGTGGCACTAGACAAATAGCTTACTTGAGAGTCAGACAAATTTATTAAGGTACCAACTGCCATCAAGCAGCTATGTGAATTTGGGTGAGAGACAACTTCATTTAGTTACAGTCATCTCATCTGTGAAATGGAAATACTAATACTTAATCCTGACTACCCGAGAACTTTGCTTATTGTGGAAGTACATTGTAAAATGTTATCACGTGGGCAGCTAAGCGTCACACTAGCTAGAGTACCAGGCCTGGAATCAGGAAAATCAGAGTTTAAATCTGGTCTCAGACACTAGCTATGCGACCCTGGGCAAATCACTTAACCTTATTTGCCTCAATTTCTTTACCTGTAAAAATGAGTTGGAGAAGGAAATTAAACCACTCTAGTGTCTTGGCCAAGAAAACTTCAAATGGAGCCATGAAGAATCAGATGCAACTGAACAACAACAAAATGTTACCCAACTATAAATTACTCTTGTTTTTCTAGGAGCCCACATTATAAAGCTTTGAATCCTAGAATTTTAAGCTGGAAGGGTCTTTTTGAAATTACCTTATCTATCCCTGTCATTTACAATTTAGGAAACTGAGATTCACAGTCAGGTAACTTTTTTGTGGTCACAAGTAGGTTCATGGCATGGTCAAGGCTCCTAACTCTTGGTCCAGGGCTCTCTCTACTCTGTTGGGCTTCTTCTATGGAACCTTGGAATCTAATCCTCTGAGGGAGACCACAATGTACAGTTGGTTAATAAAATGTTAATTTTATAAATATGAATAACTATTAATAATGAATGACCTGTATCTTGTCAGGCACTCTGCTATGTCCTGGTGATACAAATACCCTAAGGATAGAAGTAATCAGTTTAAAGTTACAGACTGAGGGATTTACTCCCAAAGAAAAATTTCTTGCTAGTGCAAATTGGGACATTGGGATGAGCTCCTAGTAGAGGCAGCAGAATCTCCTTCTGACTGTCCAAAGAGCATTCATTCTCTTTTGTCTTCCTAGGACTACTGATGTGGGCTCTTGACTGAAAGCAGGAAATCACAGACTGGATAGAATTTCAAGGATCCCCCGTTTGGTGGCTTTAGGAAAACTGCTATTTTTTTTAAAGTTTCTCGAATCTGTACTTAAAGGATGTTCAGTTTCCCTTAGGATCATAATTCAGAGATAGAGAATTGGATTTTATTCTCAGACCAGTATGACTGATTTTTTAAGAGCAATGCTTGTAAGCTAAGAATATATTGGAGAGGGATGCTGCTTCCATCTTGTCTTTGAATAGCTCTTTTAAATTTTTCAACAAAAAAATAGTATTAATAGACTTAGCCTTGGCTAAACTCCAAGGAATCTGTCCAGTAGGAGTCTATATAGATTTTTCCCCCTTAAAAATCTTTACCATCTGTCTTACAGCCAATACTAAAGAAGAAAAGCAATAAGAACTAGGCAGTGGAGGTCAACTAACTTGCCCAGAGTCACACAGCTAGGAAGTGTCTGAGGTCAAATTTGAACCCAGGACCTCCCATCTCTAGGCCTGGCTCTCAATCCACTGAGCCACCTAGCTGCCCCTGAATCTATATAGATTTAGAGCAGTGATTCCCAAAGTGGGTGCTACCTCCCCCTAGTGGGTGCTACAGCAATCCAGGGAGGTGGTGATGGCCACAGGTGCATTTATCTTTCCTATTAATTGCTATTAAAATTTAAAAAAAATTAATTTCCAGGGGGCTAAGTAATATTTTTCTGGAAAGGGGACGGTAGGCCAAAAATGTTTGGGAACCACTTATTTAGAGGATACAGATAAGACAGAACCTTGAAGATTTTCTCCTTCAATCTCCCCAGTTTACAGATTAAGGAAACAATCTCAGAAAGGTTAAGTGACTTGCTCATTTAGTCAGTGAACAGTCCACTATGTCATGATCTTAACTACTATGCAATACCCCACCAGAGTCCATTTTAAGGTAAGGAGACTGTCTTCACACAGCCTGATGTGTGTGAAGGCAAGTGGTACAATGAATAGAGTGTCAGACTTGGAGTCAGAAAGACCTGAGTTTAGATCTAGCCTCAGACACTTGGTAGCTCTATGGCCCTGGGAAAATTACTTAACCTGTCTGCCTCTGTTTCTTCATGTATAAAATGTGGATAATAATATCCATTTTCTCCCAAAGGTTGTTGTGAAGATTAAAATGAGATTATATTTGTAAAGTGCTTTTCAAACCTTAAAGTGCAATAAAAATATTAGCTATTCTTTTTAAAATTAAATTTTTATGTAATTTTCCCAATTACATGTAATAATAATTCAACAAACATTTTCCAAAATAATAAGATCCAATTATCTCTCTCCTTGTTTTCTCTCCCTCTTCTTGGAGATGGTAAGTAATTTGATCAGAATTATACATAATATTAGTTATTCTTGTTGTTATTGACACATAAATTTCACTATTGAGAGGTAATTCCTTTGGGCTAAATTTCTTATTAAAATATGGCAATGTAAGGAAGGAGTCAATAACATGTTAAGCCTGATCACCACGCTTGCCTTAGTATAAATGAGCATAGAAAGATTCTTTACTTCAGAGAATGGGTTTTTATAGGGGGCACGAAAGAGAGTATGAAGTATCTAGATGCCTAGTTGGATTGGTAACACCATCAGAGTATTACTATTGGATGGAGAAATCTAGTGTGAAGCAGCTAGGTAACAGTGGATAGAGCAACACACATGGAGATGGGAGATCCTGGGTTCAAATATGGCCTCAGCCACTTCCTAGCTCCATGACCCTGGGCAAGTCATTTAATACCACTGGCCTAGCTCTTACCACTATTCTGCCTTAGAATTGATATTTAGTATTGATTCTAAGACAGAAGGTAAGGGTTAAAAGAAAAGAAAAGAAATCCAGTACAAAGGAAGGCAAAAAAACCCCACAAAAAACCATGTTGTTAACCTTCTAGTTCTATTTAGGGAGAGCTCTTTTTCCAACCACCCTGCCTAGCATGTGTCTTACAGACACATGTTGCAACTGATGACAAGTCCCTAAAGGCTACCTGGGCAGTAAGATTTTTGGTTCTCCTTCAATGAGACCAAGTCAGGATGTTAGTACAAAGTTAGGACGATGAAATTTGGCAACCAAAAACAGAGATATTAATGACCTTTGCATATTCTTCAATGCCCAGAATTTCAATTCAACAGATTTCATAAACCCTTTATTAAGGAGCTATTAGGTACTAGGCACAAGTGAGATGTACCTGCATACAATTAAAAAAACCACCATCTATTTTAAAGAATTTTTACTAACCATATGGCAAAGGGACTTTTACATAGTAGGGACATAATAAATTGTTGAATTGGATTGAATTGATTTGAAGAGAACTTAATTAAGGACAAGAAGAGTGGCGTTAGAATTCTTCCTGGGCTATGATAGGAATGGTACTTCCTAACATAACATGAAATTAGTCTTATAATTTGTGATGGCTGTTGTTGCTCTGTCCTGTCCAATTCTTTGTGATCTCATTGGGGTTTTCTTGGCAAAGATCCTAGAGTTGTTTGCCATTTCCTTCTTTAGCTCATTAGAGTGTCATGAGGCTTAAGTAAGTTAAAGAATGTAAAGCCCTTCATAAACTGTAATATATCCATCAGCTCTCACTGGCATTAGCTATCTTGAGTATTCACTACCACAGACAGTTCGTGGGTTCCAATTTAAATCTACCAGAGACTGCAGAGGTCATTTAGTCCCTGTTTTGCAGGTACAAAGATGAAGAAAATATCAGAACTGAATTCGAATCTTGTCCTCTGCTTCCAAATGACATGAGTTTTCCACTAGAACATGCTGCTTCACCCAATAGTTTCCAAATTGTTATACTGAAAGCACAGGTTTCAACATGATACTCTTTAGCGCTAGAATCAAATACAAAGTCCTCTGTTTTGAGTTTAAAACCTTTTACTACTTGGATTTAACCTACCTTCCAAAACTTATCATGTTGTTCAGGTCTGTCCCATTTTTGTGACTGTATTTAGGGTTTTCTTGGCAGAGATATTGGATTGATTTATCAACTCCTTCTCCATCTCATTTTATAATTTAGGAAACTGAAGCAAACAGTGCTAAGGGACTTGCCCAGAGTCACACAGATGAAATATCTGAATATGGATTTGAATTCAGGTCTTCCTGATTCTAGGCATGGCATTCTATCCTCTGTACCACCTACCTGCTTGAAAGCATGCTATCTATGATCCTGTCAAACTACCCTTCTGGTCAAAGCATGCCCTTCTGACACACCAGGCTCAAAAGGTTGCCCATCACTGCCTTACACTGAAAGTTCCATTTCCTATCTCCATGCCTTTGTAAGGTTAATCCTCCCCACCCTGGAAGGAATGTACAGGTATCTCTTCTACATTTAGGGGTGAGGAACATGATACCCTCACAACCTGGAAAATATACATATTTTTGGCCCTCCTTTCATATCAGAGAAGA
The DNA here is from genome assembly GCF_016433145.1 of Gracilinanus agilis. Lineage (NCBI taxonomy): Eukaryota > Metazoa > Chordata > Mammalia > Didelphimorphia > Didelphidae > Gracilinanus > Gracilinanus agilis. Next base: position 385,208,247 of record NC_058130.1, read on the forward strand.
CATCTGAATTGTTTCCTTTTATTTTATTTATGATGTGTTTTTGGCTCCTTACTGTAAAATCTAGGTTAAGTATTTGGTCATAGGCTATATAGTTTCTAAACTTTTTTCTGGATCATTGACTGGCCTTCACATGTTGTCTGTGGCTTCCATAAAACTCACCCCAAATTCCCATTTAATTCTTTATGCTGACCTGCAATGCATCAAAACCTGTCATGGTGATTCTAGGGACTGAGTTAAGTGGGAATGTTGAGTCTTAATGGGGCACTAAGATATAACAGTGAACCCCAAAGATCAAACCCCAATGCAACTGATGTTAAGGGGAGAAACTGTAGAATCTGCTTGCTCCAATCCTAGATGGATAACAGTAGCCCAGGGCTAACAGCCAAAATAAGGAATCAGCTGATAATGGAATTCAGTTAATTCTTGTTCAACTGAAACCCTGTAAGTTTGATGTTGATGGCTATATCCCTTTACTTAATTCACTATGGATCTGCTTATTTGATCCATAAGGATTAATTAATTAGTTTGATCTGTCTAACTGCGGATTTGTTCTTAGAAGTTGATTAAAGGTATATTGAAATAACTACTTCCCTAAGTTGGCACAGGGCACAGTCAACTGAAGCCCACTAGATCTTTGACACTCACAGGTGAGTTATTTCTTATAATATAATTTAATAGTTGATGAGATTAGGGAAAGGGAAACTGGGTAATTGATGGAGTGTGGGAATTGGGAATCCTAAATAATCTAGATGGATAGATTGAGGTTGAATCTTCACTTGATATTGTTGACCAAGGATCTTGGTTGGCTGACAGCCTAGCTGAAGCCTCAGCCCTGAGTCAGGGTTGACCCTGCTGAATGATAGTTGTCTTTGCAGATCTTCTTGGTGTTTATAAATCAGGAAACAGAGATTGATGGAACACAGTTGTATCAGTATGATAGCTGAAGCTGGTTGCTGAGTAAAAGAGCATAGACTATTGCCTAAACCCTAACCACCCTCACCCAAATATCTCCAACTGAGACCAAGATGAGTTCAGATCTGTTCCTTTTATACCCAAGCCTAATTGCCTTGGATCATGCCAGGCTCATGTGTAGCTCAGTTCATTCTGCATTCTAAGCAGGTAACTGTCCATCATCATTGACTCAACATGGCTGCCAAATATTTTCTTACAAACCACAATGGGGAAATTCATGATGTGGAAGGGATTCCTGTACTCCATCCTTTTCCTCGCCTTTTAGAATTCCAGGTGACTTTTAAAATTCAGTTCAGATGTCACCCACTACATGTGGCCTATCATGATACCCTTAACTTCAAATTTTCTTTTATTATATATATATATATGAAATGTACTTCTTTGTATCCATTTTATCTACCCATAGAAAGTAAGTTTATTGAGAGCAGAAACGGTTTCCTTTTGATCTTTGTCTTTCCAATACTTAGTATAGTGCCCAGCCTGTAGAAGACATTTTATAGTATGAATACTTGTTGATTGATTGAACACCTGCTTTGAATAATCATTTACTGTATCAGCTACTGGCACTCCAAGAGCTTTCCATCTAATGAAAGAAGAGGATAGGATGAGGCCACACCAAGGAACAATCATTTCCTTTGTAAAGTGAACTTCAGACCCTTCCTTTCAGAACAGTCTGGCTTTTGCTACATTAAAAGAGATGAAAGCTATATGCTACAATACACATGCTTGCCAGATGTGCTCAGCTGTGTGTGAGGACATGAATATATGTGTGTCCTGTGCAAGTTCATATGATCTACATGGAAAAACTCAAGCAAAGTGCTGGGTGCTTTTAAGAGGTTGAAGCTGACAGTGTAGAAGAAATCCAGACTCTTATAAAGCTTTCATTTCTCATCAACCCCACAATATAGTGATTCTTACTATGAACTTTTAAAATAGATTTTGATGACTATATTTCAGTATAACAGCTTTCTGTTGTAATTCTCTATATTTTATTTTATGCATTTAAACACATTATTCCGATTCAGGATCTGAAGGTGTTGCCTGACTGCCAAAGGGGTTCATGTCATAACATGACCAAGGTGCCTCTGCTTTTCATCTTCTTTCCTTATTTTTGTCACAGTGGGTCTAAGTTCACCATTTTCACCATAGTTGTGGCATCCTGTTGATACATCAGTCTGATTTGGGCATATGGAAAGGTTTCCTATTACTGAAGATGACTTTGTAACTGAGGGGCAGGTTTGTAGTTGGAATCTTTGGGAATATTCAGGCTGGATATTTGGCCTCCCTCTACTTCTACTGGTGGAAAAATATAGAAACGAGCCCAGCAACCCAGAAGAATACAAATGGAAGCTGAACATTTGGGAAAATAGTGGCATCTTCCAAGTGTTCCCATTTCTGCTGCATAAAATATGATGATGTCCTTGGTCAGAGCTCCATCTATCTCTGCACAATGTACAACTTGGAACCAAAGTTGGGGGTGTAATGATAAATTGTACAGCCATGTGGAAATCAAGATGATGGATAGTTACCTGCTTGGAATGTAGAATGAACTGAGCCTGGCAGGAACTGGCAGGTGCTAAGGATAGTTGAGGCTCGGTTATAAAAGCCAGGATTTTGAACTGATAGGAACCTCAGATCTGAGATTGGCTGAATAAGCTCACCTAAGGCCTATCCCAAAACCACCCTTTCCAACCCAATCAACAACAAACCTATTTCAAATTACTTCATTAGTCCCTGATCCTGAACTAATAATCAAAAGAAACATCAACATTTTATCAGCAGAGTAACTTAATTTAGGTTGGGCCAATCTGGCCCAACCAGGCTGACATCTGTCAAACCTATTTAACATCACTTCAAGATCATCATTATCATCATTAGACTTAATTAATTAAGGACTTCCTATTCCCTTCTTCCCAGCCATATCCTGTTTTCCCTTCCCCAAGCCTGTTAATAATAAATAGTAAATACTTACTTCAGACTTGGCATCATCAAGACTCTTAGGGCTTTAGTGGATTACTTAGGATATTTGAAGGGAAGAGAAGTATTATATCTTTAAAGCAGAGTTTAATTTGCAGTCAACCTAAGCATTATCCATTAATACAGAGTGTCAGTTAGATAAAGATATCTGTATAATTCTAACTGCAGATTCATTGCCTGGCTGATAACTCTGGAGACTATTATACCTTGAGTTTGGGTTTAGCAGAATCATCATTTAAACAACATCTACTACAGTGTGTGATCCTTTGAGATTCACTAATTATAACTTAAGTGTCTCACTTAGGATTCACTCCACCTTACCTGGCTCCAGATCCCATAACATCAGGGATTTATATAACAGGGGTTAAAGAAACACCATTAAAACCTCATTGTTGTATGAATGTTCTCCTGTTGCCTCCCTTTGTTGTTGTCATTGTTAAAATCATTATCTGGGATAAGTTGGATGCCACCTTGACTGACAGAGATGGCAGTTGAGAGATTCAGAATGTTCCCAGGGCCCGTGAGCCAGGGGCAAAAGTCGGTTGGCTCCACCCAATAAATACCCCCTAAGAACTACAGTTGGGGGTCTCAGAACTCAGAGCTGAGACATTGAGCAAACTTCTCTTGGAGCAAGAACTGGGACAGGGGGAGGTTAAGGGTGGTAGAAGAAGAAGAGGGTAGGCCTGAACCTAAACCTGTAACCTGTGCTTGACAGAGCTGGTGATCCATCATTATTATTGGTAGTACCGCTGAGAGAATATACAGATCATCAACCAACATCTACATCAATAGCCTTCCCTATTCTCTGACTTGGCTGTGGCCAGGTCAGGTCAGAGTTAGTGAGAGGGTGAAGACCTCAAACCTCCACCAGCCTAACAATCTCCAGTCCTGATCAACAATTAGCTTAGTAGCCAAATAATAGCAATGGGGCTCCCAATCCCCAACCCTATTACCTTGTTATCCTTTCCCCATCAATAGTTAATATAATGATTTAACAACAAGTCCCTTCCTGAGTGGTTATTCTATCACAGCCCTTAGGAAGGGAGAATCAATATGCAGTCAGATATCAATGTTTCCAAAGCCAATCAATAGCCTATCAACAATTAATCTAAACCCAGGTTGGGCCTAGTGAGGTTAACCATTTACCTAACCTCTCAAGGGGTTCCAACCTGGGCAACTGTTAGAAGGAAGCAACTGACAGGCTTACCCAAACAAACCTGTCAGAGAGAGAGAAGAGGGATAAATCAAATCAATAGTTAGTGTGAGAGGAATGGATGTTCCTCCTTCATCAACAATAACTAGCTTAGGCCTTGGGTACCTGATCCCTCCGTCATTCATACTATCCCTAAGATCTATATACCAGCCATCCTCCCAGATCTAGAGAGGAAGATCTAGTAGGAGATATATACAAAGCTATCTCCAGCCTTTCCTTTTTAATATCCTTTGAGTTGTGTCTGACTTTTTGTGATCCCATTTGGGAATTTCTTGGCAGACACTGGAGTGGTTTGACATTTCCCTTTCCAGCTTATTTTACAGATAAGGAATCCAAGGCAAATAGGTTTAAGTAACTTATCCAGGATCACATAGGTAATAAGTGTCTCACACCAGATTTGGACTCAGGTCTCCCTGATTCCAGGTTTGGCACTCTAACCACTGCACCACTTAACTGCCTCAGTTGCTTCATTAGGAAATTGATGTTCAATTGATAAAATCACACAATATTTATAGAATCCTTGTCCCTATTGGGAGATAATTTGGTATTATGGAGCAAAAGTGTTCTCTAACAACCCATATCAGATCCAAGTTTTCTCTCTTAACCTTGCTTATGTCCTATCATAGAGATGGAACCAAGTCCCTGAGCTATAAGAGTTTGTTTCCAGTTGTTTTAATTCCTTGGTTCTTCTTGTGAGAGGCTCTGCCTTCAAGGTAAAGCAAGGGCAGAGAAAGTGACAGTTCTTAAAGGAAATAATGGGAAGAAACACTTGATTTGGAATAAAGAAACCACAGTTTGAATGCCATTTCTGCCATCTGCTCCTTTTTTTGTGACAGTCTTGAAGCCTTAGTTTCTTCATCTGTAAAAATGATATGGTTGGCCTAGATCAGGGGTGACAAACTGATAGAAAGAAGGGGTGCTAAAAACTACACATGGATACCTGTGAGCTACCTATTGACTTAGGAAACTATATATTAACATTATCTATGCTCTGTTATATTTTTATTTATTTTGTCAAATTGTAACCTATTTTTGGGGAGGCCTTTTAAACCTTTAGACCAGATGATTGCTAAGTTTCTTTATGGTTCTGTACCTAGAATTCTATGGTAGGACAACTGGAAACTTGAGTTAGATGGGGTTCCTATGAACCTTGGCAGTGACCAAGGTGTAGAACTAGTTATAGAATTTTTGATTTCTACCTAGATAAGAAGTTTGGTGTAGACGGTTGACTTTGGAGTTAAGAAAACCTGGATTCGGTATAGAATTTCTATACAGCCATTAGCAAGTTATCTAACTTTTAGTGTCCCAGGCAACTCCCTAAGACTAAACCACTTAGACAATGTTACAAACTTTTAAAATTCTTTTGCATTGTGGAAGGAGTTTCTGTCCTGGGTGTTCCCCAGAGAGTGAAACACATACGTGGACCAAAAACACAGTAAGAAAAAAATTTCAAGAGGGGCCCTTTTAAGTTGTTGTTAGATGCCAAATTAAACTATCCCTGGCAATATGAACTCTCTTCTTTCATGAGCTTCATTATTCTTTATAATTCATTGGTGGTTTGGATCATCTTTATACCTATAATGCAGGGTTTCAGAATACACTGTGTGTTGCAAGGTAGACTTGGGATTTTCCATAGATTATCTTGGATGACTTATCTCTTGGGAATTTATTCTAGGATTGCCTTCCTCAGGTCCTACTATTTCTAGGACCCTTTCAAAAAATTATAAGGAATGTATAACAATTGGTGTCACTGATCATTCTGCAAAACCCAGTGCAACTTGGAGAATTATAATAAACTCACTGGAAGAACCTTGGAGATCATCACATCTTTATTGCCTTTGGTAGAGGATGCATGACGTAGTAGATAAAATACTTCATCTTGAATTAGGAAGATCAGGGTTAAAACCTCACCCCCAACACTAGTATGACCATGATCACCTTGACATCCCTGTTTCCTCATCTATAAAGCAAAAACAATAAGTACTTGTAGTATCCATCTTCCAATGTTGTGGTATGGCCCAAAAGAGATAATCTATTCAAAGTACTTTGTAAGTTATGTTAGAGTTTCTTCTCATGATAGATGAAGAAACTAAAATGCAAATAAGAATCTCATTCAACCTCATTTAGTGAGTGGTCAACAGAATTTGAACTAGAGCTGGGTCTCCAGAGAAACAATTCAGACCATTTTTACACTTTGCCTCATTGTTGCAATGTTCTTTTTCGAAACCCAAAGAAGACTTGGTTGAAAAACTTTAGAAACCATCCTCTGATCTTGGAGTGGAAAAAATAATCCTATTCATCTACCATTTTATGTTTTACAAAGTGCTTTCCTTATAATAAACCTGTGAGCTGGGTATGTAATATAAATATCATTTATCTTCATTTTATAATTGGGGAGTCTGAGATTTAGAAAGGCCAGGTCGGGATCCATGGGTTGATCTCAGAGGTTCAACTCCTGTTCTGATTTTAAATGTCTGAAATAAAAAAAAACCTGTGTATTTTGGAACTGCCAACCCAATGGTGTGTGTGGATGTAAGCATTAGATTCATTACGGGAAAGCCCATAAATACAATCCATCATATTGTTTCTTTCAAATAGGTATTCTTTTCTAGATGGGAGAGTCAGATTCTTGGGTGGGGGCAGGGGAAGAAAAATTATAAGGAATGGTATATGGCACAATGAACAGAGTACTGAATTTGAAGGTGTAACAATAAAGGGCAAAAGAACCAGGTTCAAATTCTTGTTCAAGTCACTAAAGTCATTCTGCAAAATCATGAAGTCTCAGAACCAAGGGATCCTTCTTGATAGTTGGTATTAATTTTGGACACCTCTTTAGATGCTTATAAAGGAGGAAATGTGTAGTTGGAACTGAATAGGGAACTACAGAAATGCTAGCCTTCAGAAATCAGCAATATCTTTAGAATTTTGTTTTCTCTTAGTTTTCCTTTCACTTGCAAGGAGTTGATCAAAATCAGTTCTCTTGTTGAATATATTTTCAGACTGGATTTTTCCGCCTGCCACATGGAGACTATTTTATTGAACCTGTTAAAATGCATCCATTGGCTGAAGGAAAGCATCACCCACACATCATTTACAAGAGACAAGTACACACAGATTCTCTCAGGAAAAGATGGGGATTTCCGGAACAAAAAGAACCTGCTTGTGGACTGAATGGTATGGAGACCTTTTTTTCCCTAAAATTTGAGAGGAGAGGTTGGGAAATGTGGTACTTGTAGTAGGTTTTTTAGATTATGAAGGTGTTTCTTCTGAAATGTCCTCATTTGTACAACCCTATTTATGTTGACTCCTTTTCATTCAGGAAAATTGGCTTCTATTTCTAGGCCTTGTCATAATTTTTCTTGTCTAAATCACCTTCCTTGTTTGTGCTGAAGATCGTTCCTTTGTGAAATGGGAAGAAAAGGACTTCTTATAATCTATCTGTACATAATGTGATCCTCTTGATCAAAATAGTAAATTATTTTTTAAGAAGTAAAGAAATGTTTCAAGAGCTGGATATTAAGAATAAAAAGAAATAAAAAAGAATAAAAGAAAAGAATAAAAAAGACAATTATTTTTAATGCAATAAAAGCAAAACATTTGGCTTTTATATTATCTGATAGCTTTTCACATCTATATAGAGCAGGGGTCGGAACCTTTTTGGCCATGAGAGCCATAAATGCCACATTTTTTAAAATTGTAATTTTGTGAGAGCCGTACAGTGCTCACAGTGTGCGCTCCTGTAACAGCGTCTGAAAAAAATTGACTTTATGGCTCCTGCAGAAAGAGCCAGATATGGCCATACATTGCCGACCCCTGATATAGAGTAACGACTAGATCAGCGACTCTCAAAGTATGATCTGGGAATTCTTGGGGGTTTCTAAGACCTTTTCAGGGAGTCTATGTTGTCAAATATATTTTTACCATAATATTAATATGTTTTGATTCTTAATATGGTAAATATCAATTGATATATCCCACATAATCAAAAGTTCTTTGCAGAAAATGGTGTCTTCAGCAGTATCTTTAAATGTTATTTATTTTTCATATTCCTTTTGAATTTTGAGTTTCAAATTCTCCACCTCCCTGACACTTCTCCCCATCCACTGTGAAGACAAGAAAAATGACATCAATTATGCATGTGAAATCATGAAAAACATATTTCCATATTAGCTTTATCACAGAAAAGCAAAACATAAATAAAGCAAGAAAATTATACTTCAGTTTGCACTCAGATTCATCATTTCTCTCTGGTGGTAACTAGCATTTTTTTCTTAATTGGTACATCAATCCTTCATCAGGATTGTCTTCATTTATTGTATGACCACAGTAAGCAAATCTTTCACAGTTAATCATATTACAACATTGCTATTACTGTGCACACTGATCTCCTGCCTTTTCTCACTTTTTGCATCAATTCATATAGGTTTTTTTTCCCTGAAACTACTGCCCTCATCATTTCTTATAGCATAGTAGATCTCAATTATAATCATATACCTTAACTCGTTCAGTCATTTCCCAATTGATGACTATCCCCTTAATTTCCAATTCTCTGTCACCACAAATAGAGCTGCTATGAATATTTTTGTACAACTGGGTCTTTTTCCTTTTCCTTTGATCTCTTTGGGGTATAGACCTAGTAGTATTTCTGAGTCAGAGTATGCACAGTTTGATAGCCCTTTGGGCATGTTTCCAAAGTGTTCTATAGAATGGTTGGAATAGTTCATAACTCTACCATCAATTTACCTGTTTTTCCTCATTTCCAACAGCATTCTTCATTTCTGATAGGTGTGAGGTGGTATCTCAGAGGTTTTTTAATTTGCATTTCTCTAATTAATAATAAGTTAGAGCATTTTTTTTCATATGGCTATAGGTAGCTTTGATTTCTTCTTTTGACAACTGCCTGTTCATATCCTTTGTTCTCAACAATCCTTAAGAGTTTAAAGTTCTAGTGTTCTAATTATGCTTGGATCTATTTTACACATTTGTAGTATCTAAATAAACCAAGAATGTAGAACTCAAAGGCTCTGTGATACTCAAATTGGTGGGAATGAGCAACCATTATACTGGTTTAGGAATGTAGTTAGGGATAGTCTGATGTCTAGGGTTAGTTGAAAGAAGAGAATTTTGAGATAAGCCCTGGGAAACACTGGTTTCCCCTAATTTAGCACATAGTCTAAGGATGTGGCCTCAGGTAATTTATGAGGCAGTTTGCAAGTGACTTTTGTATTCCCCTTTATACTCTTCCTTCCTATTATCATGACCTTATACTGGTATTTTTTCTTTTAGGAGTAAAAAGAGGCAGTTGTTTATTCCCTTTCATGAAAGAGAATACTTCAATGATGGGCTAAGAAGTGCCGACTGACGAGACAGCAAACAGGCACAAATTAGTATTATATTAATATATTATTATACATACATATATGTTATACATATATTAATTCTATTTCCTTGAAGTTGGGATGAGTGTCTGGGGGAATCAGGACAAAATACAGTTATAGAACAATTACTCTAGCACTATGTGAGATAAGAAAATTATCTAGTTAAATTTTCTCAATGTAGTTATCAATATAGAAGCTGAGTGGATGGAGTGCTGGTACTGGAGTCAGACCTGAGCTCAACTCTGACTTCAGAAACTCTGTAGGACCCTAGGCAAGGAACTGGATGTCTGTTTGCCTCAGTTTCCTTAACAGTGAAAAAAGGATCATAATTATACCTACTTTGCTGAGTTGTTGTAAGGATCAAATGAAATAATATTTATAAAAAGCACTTAGCTTAGTACCTGGAACACATCAGGTCTTATGCAAATGCTTATTCATTTCCTCTGAACTTCTCTAATATCTAGTCTCAGACACTGATTGGGTATGTGACTCTGGGCAAAAACAATCCTGTTTGCCTCAGTTTCTTCATCTGCAAAATTAGCTGGAGAAAGAAATGGTGAGCCACTACAGTATTTCTGCCAAGAAAACCCCAAATGGGGCCATGAAGATTGAGCCACGACTGAAAGGACTATCTCATTTGAGCCTCACAACACCTTTGGTCTTATTCCTCTTGGTCCCTCACTTGTCACAGCACCGGGTCTTATACAACTTGTGAGTCTTTCAAAGAGCCAAAGAGCAGAGGAGGCTGAGTAAAAAATGGCTGCATCTGGTGCTCATTCCAGAGTAGAAGCTCTGTCCATGGGAAGGGCAAATCTGGTGAATATACAACTGAGGCTGTATTTTGTAAATATTTGAATGCCTAACTAATAAGCATTCCAATAGAGATTTTGAACAACATGCTTATAATATGGCTGATCCAACTAACTAATCCTAATGTCCAGTTCATTTTGGACTGTGCAATAACCACCTTAGTGTAACAGGCATCTTTCAGATCAGAATGACCTAATCAATGGAATAGAAAGTATGTTGGACAGTGAGAGAATTGGGCTCGATAATTGTGAACCTGTGCTGATACTGTTAATGCCCTTCCCACATTTATAAGAAGAACACTGTATCATGATTCGGTTCCAGTTAATATTACCTGTACGCTTGTTATTGTTTACAATTTCAGTTGTGTTCAACAATTTGTGACTCCTCTCACCATAGCAAAACCATGGGGTTTTCTTGGCAAAGATACTGGAGTGCTTTGCCAATTCCTTCTCCAGCAGATTAAGGCATACATAAATTAAATGATTTGTTCATGGTCACATAGATAGTAAATGTCTGAGTTAGATTTGACCTCAGGTCTTCCTGACTCGAGTCTGGCACTCTATCCTAGTTGCCTCCACCAGTACATAAATCATCAAACAAGTGATATATCCCAACAAACTTGTCCAAAGTCACCAGAGCATTTTTTTTCAGATTTGAGACTCAACAAATATAAATATAGAGCTAATGCATCTTTCCATTGGTTTTAGACACATTTTTCTTCCTTTGACTTCATTACAAAGGGTCTTTCTTGTAGCCTCATCCCTAACCCCTTCCAAATCCTTGTAATAGTGAGTAGGTCACAATTGAACTAAGTCACTCTTAAGTTCTAAAGTATTTTTATATATTTGAAAGTCAATCCAGTTTTACATTTTACCCAGGAGTACACTATAATGAGCCATAAAACAACACATTTTTCCTCCTCTTCCACAGCTCCTAAGCTCATTTAAAATGCATCATTTCAAAATTTTACAAACTGCCTGCTGATATTTGCATCTTTTTTCTCATTAGAGTAACAGAAAATACATCTTTGGGGGGGGGGATATCAAAGCAGTGCAAACTAGAATGTGTTGCTTTTGAACCAAATTGAAAAAAAAGCAATAAATTAGTTAGGTAGGAATTTTCAGGAATCAAATCAGCAAAGTGTTGGGTAGATAGAAATAGATTGGTGGTTGGAGCGTGTAATGAGTTAACCAGGGTAACACAGCTAATAAAGTGTCTGAGGGAAAACTTATTAGCTGTGTTACCCTGGTTAAGTCATTTAATCTTTTAGATTTAATTTCTTCATCTGTAAGATGGGGATAATAACAGCTCTTACCCCTAGAGTTATGAGAATCAAATGAAATAGCATTTAAACCTTAAAATGTGACATCATTATATCCCATTATCTATTATTTTCACATTCTATTCTCATTTCCACCTCTCTTCCCCTAGTCAGAAATACCACCTATCCCCAACCTGTGATATTAGCCAGATAGTCCATTTTTTACAATTGCTCAAGGCTTGCTTATATGAATGAAGACTTCCTTGAATAATCCTTACCCACAGTGATCTTTCCCTTGCTTTAAGTTTCCTTTAGTTAATAGCCCACAGCCTTAGTATATTTATGACCTATAAAACAAGTGTTCATTACAGGTAAACAAGGCTGAGAATAGATTAAGAGGGGAAAATTGGACTGTATTGTTTTATACTCCCTGATATAGAGCTAGAGGAGGAAATAAATACCCATGTTTCTGGCTGCTACAAAGACACAAGTGTTTGCTATCACCTACTTTTGGAAGAAATCCCACTCTAATGCTTTCTACTAGTTGTATGGCCTTGAGCAAGTCCCTTAATCCTCCTGGGGCCTCAGTTTCCTCATCTTGAAAATAAGGTGTTTGGGCCCAGTCTCTTAGCTATAGCTCTTTTACCTACAATACTCTGTTCTTTGTATGGCAATAAATACAATTTAATTCTAAGTTGGAAGCAAGAGTGAATCCCTCCCCCCCCAACCTGAGTTTATTTGAAGACAAAAATGGTATTAAGATTTTAATACTGCTGTTTATCTCAGTACATCCCAATAATTCATTTTTAGCTAAGTAAATGTGTTGCTCTCACATGCTCTGTCAGTTGAAGAACTGGGGAATTAAATGAAGAGAACAGGGTCATTAACCAGAATTTAAATATACTTTGTGCTTCATCCACTTCATGTTAGAGGGATTGAATTGCTGTGGTTATATAACAAACATAGATTGATCAAATCACTGGAAAGATGTTTTTTTTCCATCCATTGGAATTTCAATTCATGAAGATTCCTGCTGTGAAAAAGATCTTGAATGTTCACATAGGCTGATAGAAAAAAAAACATTTCAATTCCTTTCTTCTCTTTGGCTCACTTACCTATACCTTGATTGCTTTTTTTATTTTAAAGGGCTGGAGAAAATGGCCAGGAATGAGGTGTTCTTTGGCAAGGGCCATTATCCTTCCCCCCTTTACTATCTCTTATCCCTACTCTGTAGCTAGAGTTTTATAAAACTTGTTACAGTATAATTTTGTAATTTTTTCTGCTGGCTTTTCAAGGACATTTTGGAAATTTTTTTTGTAGGGAGACTCATTACTTTCATCTAAAATGTATTTATTCAGTTAATGACAATTCTTTTTATTTCTGATGACTTTGAACTTTACAATCTTAGGTTGCTTCCAGAATCCTGCCTCATTAAGACCAAAATTCATTTGTGGATGGAAAATGGAGAGTGATTAATTCACAAATAATCCACAAATTTTTAATTTTTAAAAATTAAAGGTCATCTTCTTTGCTCCTATAAAACTTCAAACAGAAGAGCTATATCCTCCTTAGCAGGGCAATAAGACAATTTAGAGGACCTTACAGACCAGGAGTTTTTCTAAACAGGACAGGATGATAGATAGGAAAGTACCAGGAGGCATTAGTTAAGAAGGTTGGAGAGGTTGGTCATATGGGGATTAAGGGCACAGGCTGGTACCTTAGACCTAGACTGACAAGACTGAGCAGGTAGAATCTCCCTAAGTTGCATGACTTTTATCCTTGACTCTTACAATGTAGAATCACAGACTCAGATTTGGAAGGAGCTTCAGAGATCATTGAATCTGAGTTGTATCTTAACTAGAATCTTGTCTACAACATTCTCACACGTAGCCTTTGTCCTTCATCCTTGAAATATTGAGTGTCTATATATCTGTATGAGTCTCTTAATCTCCTATTTTATTTGTTAGTGCCTTGAAGGCAGAGATCGTGTCACCTAAATTTTGTATCCCCTTGGGTTCCAGGCATAAGGCAAATAGAAGGTGCTTCATAAATATTAAATGGCTTTGATTTTGATATTGCTTCTATGCCAGTTATCAGTGCCACACACATGTACACATATGTACTGTTAACCTCTGTTTATACACACATAAGCCTCTTTTATATAATCTTAGCAATAGATAGTCAAGAAATAGGTAACAGTTTTGATTTCTTTCAGAGGGGGTGGAAGGCATCCTCACCCTCACCCAGTATTGAACTTTATCAATTTTATTTTTTAACAAATTTTATCAAGGCATCCTTGATGTTTTCTGCCTGGAGCCAGAGCTGGTCTATGAGTATGGGGGCCCTGAGGCTGATGGTGAAAGTAAGAAGGGACTTCTAGTTTGAATTGGAAAGTAAGGGGATGCTGAGTAAGGGAGTTTTAAACCAGTTGTTAGACTGGAGAACTTGGCTATATGCTGAATTCTATCTTCTTTCCCCTAATGAGAGATAAAAGCAGTTTTGATCTCTGGTCTATCTCACTAGCTAAAGTTCAGAGGAGTATGTCCATACTTATCACACTGGACATATAAATTCTGTCACATAAATAGTGAAAAGACTGGCTAGAAAGACAGGTAGATAGCACTCTAAAGCTTGCCAAGAGCTTTCTCCCCAGCAGCTCTGTACAGGAAGTAATACAAGAATTATTGTCCCCTGTTTTACAGATAAGACAAATGAGATGCAAAGAGTAGCCATGAAGGTCCATGAGTACATAACTGGTATGTGTTAAAACCAAGGTTTAAACTCAGAACTCCTTACTCTATGTCTGATTCATACATTCACTGATATTGTGCTAAATACCACACACACAAATAACCCTTCATTGAATAGCTGCTGAATTGAGTGGATTTGAACTATTGAAATGTCAAGGGCAGCTCTCTCTGGCTAAGCAGTATTTTGTTGAAAATGAGTTCCTGAATTAGTTATGATTTGGTAGCTAAATGAAGAACATTAATGACACTAATAAATACCTCCCTTTCTTTCTTTACAGATAATGACAAATGCCAGAGTCTGTGTAGAAGGGGGTGGTTTGAAATGTGCAGGGTGCCTTCTGCACGTGGCCAGGAGAGATTGTGTCAGAGTTCTTCAATTTTTTCTACCTAGAAACTCTTCTTAGGTTAACCTGGACTCCTTTTGGACTCTGGTCATTCCTAGAGCATTGATCTATGCACATCCCTTAGTTTTTTTCTCTTAAGTCAGTTCTTCATGCATCTGGTCATTTAGCAAGGATTCCTCAAACCAGCTGTTTCTTCCTAGCTGTCAGAAGAATGGAAATGATTTTATCTTTCTGTGTGATGTGGCTTTATCAGCTCAGAGTGTTTAATTGCCAAAATGGCTACAAGGAAACAGACATGAATACCAGAGGCATTATATGTTCTAGTAGAGCTGCCAAAAGAATAAACCTTCCAGATTTAAGTATTAAGGTTTCCTGAGTGTGTATGCGTTGCATGATAGAGTTGGTCTCATGGTTAGACAAAATAGTCAGTGATTCATCCAGAGAAAGAACTGTGGGAGTAGAAACACAGAAGAAAAACATACATGATTCGATGGGGATATGATTGGGGATCTGTACTCTAAATAATCATTCTATTGCAAATATTGATAATATGGAAATAGGTCTTGTTCAGTGATACATATAAAACCCAGTGGAATCACTCATTGGTTATGGTGGGGGAGAGGAGGGGAAGGAAAGAATATGAGTCATATAACAATGGGAAAATCTTCTAAATAAAATAAACAAAGAAATAAATAAATAATTTAAAGAAATAGAGCGTTTGAAGTTCCAAGAAGGTCCTCTTTGCAAAAATCTCTCCTTAGCTGTTGCCATAGTACCTGAAAACCCATCATTGGTTCATCTCTCTGAGTGGTGGGTAGATTTCAGTAGGACTTAGGAGAAGCTAGGTTCAGATTCTGTCACTGTTATTTACTAGTTGTATTTACTAGATATTAGAAAATAAGTATTGTTTATTAGTTTAGAGATAAATAGAGAAACTGGCTTGAGAAAGAATTGGAGTTTCAAACAGAACTGATACAGTCTCAATTTCAAATGTTGACAGTTTAACAGGTTTTCCTGTGATAGTTACTCTTTTTGGGTGTGGCAGTTGGTCTCTGGCAGTTGGCAGAATCACTGACAGAGACTCTTTCTCCTGTCTGAGGTAGAAGGAAAGGAGGGAAAGACCTGAAGGAGCTTAGAGTTTTCTTTTTCCAACTTGGGAAACACTATTGACTATCTATTGCTGTTTATATAGATTGTTTTAACTCTGAGAAGATCAAAGAAAGACCTGGTCTTTGGTTTGGATTCTGAGTCTGCTAAGGCTCAGAGTCCTAACTTGGTTCTTGTTGAGACTCAACCAGCTAGCCTTTATTTTTATAACTCGAAGGCAAAATTAAGAATTATAAGGATAATATTGTTAGTTTGCTTAGAATAGTAAAAATTTGGGTTAGATCAGGAAGGATCAGTGTAGCCTGTGAAAATAGAAGTGGTTCCTTGTGGAACCAGGAAGTTTTATTTGGATGGAGTTAGAATCCATTAGAGTTTAAAATCCTTTTTATCCTATATATTCTCAATAAATAGTTTATTTTTTTTATAACAAGAGTCTCTTTAGCATCCTGGTGCCTGGCCCTGAAGAGAAGTTCACATATGAGCTTCACTTCACTGATATAAACTGAAGACACTTTGAAAGCACAGCAAGCAGAATATCAAAATCAGTTTATAATCCATAATCAATCCATTGCTTATATTAGTTTTACAGTCTCACATTTATTTGTACACCATGGATGAGTCACTTACCATTTCTGAATCTCAGTTTCCTCATCTCTAACATAGAGATTATAACACTTGTAGTGGCACAAATTTCTTGGAGTTTAAAAAGAGATAATGTATGTAAAACACTTCAGCAAAATGGTCAGTTTTGGTCTTTAGTATTGATTTAAGAGGCATCATGGATAGTGAGCTGTCCTTAGGGCCAGAATGATCTGAGTGTAAGTCTCCTTTCTGTCACATTCAGGCTAAATTTGCCTAGGCAAGGAATGGTACCTTTATCAACCTAAAAGAAGCTTGTAGAGAACTGTTCAGACTTGTAGAGAAGCTGCTCATTATCATTTGTAGAGAAATGTCTTCCCCAAGGTATTTCCTATACCAGTGAAAACACAGTCCCTGTTACGCTTAAGATTTACATTGTTGGGGGCAGCTGGGTAGCTCAGTGGAGTGAGAGTCAGGCCTAGAGACAGGAGGTCCTAGGTTCAAACCTGACCTCAGCCACTTCCCAGCTGTGTGACCCTGGGCAGGTCACTTGACCCCCATTGCCCACCCGTACCAATCTTCCACCTATGAGACAATACACCGAAGTACAAGGGTTTAAAAAAAAAAAGATTTACATTGTTCAGGAGCCCTCTCTTAAATTTCCAGTACCTTTTGGCTAAGGAAAAACATAATATTATTATCAATCATTAATAGCCTACTTTCAGTTAGTTTGTCAGATAATTTTCTAATGGTAGAGGATTCTTAGTAAGGGTGACAAATGGGAGAAGAAGAAATGGATGAAGCTGGAGCAAATGGCCTAGGAAATGGAGGCCTGCCTAAGAAACTAAAATGGGGTCTATAGGCAACATATATGTGCTACATATCTGGAGGAAGTTAGTGGCGGAAGAAAAGAGGGGAATACTGAGCTCGTGGATTGTGTGAAATGACCTTCTAAGGTCCTTCCTGTTCTAAAAGCCTGTGATTCACCATAAATAGTCTATGTCTGTGGGTTATTAAAAAGAAGAGCCGTGAAGATAGCATTCAAAAGAGACAACCAATTGAAACTGATTTGAATGGTCTCTGACCAGTATAATCTTATTCTGTCAGGCTCAACAACCAAGAAAAGAGTTTAAAAAGACCTTGTACATTATTTTGCATATCATTTAGTTTTATTTTCAAAAATATAGGAGTCTTTTTACTGACCCTCTGGGCCACAGGCCATCATCTTCTATTATACAGCTCTTTCATTTATGCCTTGGACAGCAAAAAAGATCAATTCAGTTGTAGAAATTAATTCAGACTCTTCACCAGAAGGTCAAATACTGAAGCTGAAGCTTAAATACTTTGGCCAAATAAAGAGAAGCCAAGAAGACAGAGTTCATTAGAAAAGACCTCAACGATGGAAAAGACTGGAAGGCAAAAGGAGAAAAAGACATCAGGGGATGAGATGGATAGATACTGTCATGGAAGCAAGGACCTTGAGCTTGAACAGTTGTTGGGATATAAAGGAGGACAGAAGAGTATACTATGGTCCATGGGGTAATGAAAAGCCATATATCACAGAACAACTGAACAACAACAAAAAGCAAACGTTTTGGACTAGATGTCCTTTAAGATCCTTTCCATCTCTAAATCCTTGTTCCTCTAATTACGTGGTTGAACAGTTTATCCCCTATTAGCAGGAAATCTTGCTCATGCTGGTGCTTCAGTCGATCTAGCAATTTTTTCACTCCATCTAGCAGAAATTTCACCTTTGTTAGGGGCTATTAACTTCATTACAACAACTATTAATATAAAACCACCCACAATGTCCCAGTATCAAACCCCACTATTCGTTTGATCAGTAATAATTACAGCAGTACTTCTACTATTATCTTTACCAGTTTTAGTCATAAGAATTATTATACTTCTCACAGATCGTAATTTAAATAGTACTTTCTTTGATCCAGTTGGAGGAGGTGAAACAATTTTATATCAACACTTTTTCTGATTCTTTGGACACCCAGAAGTTTATATTCTTATTTTAACAGGGTTCAGAATTATTTCACACATTATAACATGTTATCCAGGTAAAAAAAAAACCCTTTGGTTATACAGGAATAGTATGAGTTATAATATCAATTGGGTTCTTAGATTTTATTGTGTGAGCCCATCATATATTTACAGTAGGTTTTGATGTTGATGCTCAAGTTTATTTCACATTGACAAATGTAATCATTGCTATTCTCACAGGAGTTTTTATTTATTTGACTAGCTACTAGTATTTATTTGACTAGCTACACTGCACATTACATACATGGGGAGGGAGAGGGCTTCTGTTCAAGATGGGAAATGGACTGGAGATTTCATAAAAAATTAGTCTAGGGGGCAGCTGGGTAGCTCAGTGGATTAAGAGTCAGGCCTAGAGACGGGAGGTCCTAGGTTCAAATCTGGCCTCAGACACTTCCCAGCTGTGTGACCCTGGGCAGGTCACTTGACCCCCATTGCCCACCCTTACCACTCTTCCACGAAGGAGCCAATACACAAAAGTTAAGGGTTTAAATAAAAGTAATCTAGCTTTCATGGAATATGGCAAACATAGAAATGAGTCATAGAAGTTGGAATGGGTAAGGTATGTTGGCAGCAGATTTCAAAAGGACTTAAATGCCAGCCTAAAAAGCTCATATTTTATCTTAGAAGCATTAAGAAGGCACTTAAAATTTTTGTGTAGAGGAGGGAAATGGTGAGAACTATGTCCCACAAACATTATTTTGTCAGCTTTGTGGAGGATAGAGTAAAGAGACTTGAAGAGGAGAGACCAATTAGGAGGCTCTATGGTAGTCAAGCAAGAAAAGATGAGGGTTTGTCAGAGGATAATGGCTTTTGTAGGGTGAAGGGGAGAAAAACTTTTTGAAGAGCATGAGAAATGCATAGTATCAATGGATTTGGCAAAGGTTTGAATATCCCTTTGTCAGAGAGAAAGAGTCATGATCACTCTGAGGTAATGAATCTGAGTAACTAGGGGAAAATTCTCAACAAAAATAAAGCGTTTTTAAAAGAATGAATTAATGAAAGAAGACAATTAGTTCAGTTTTTAACCCCTTTGAGTTTAATATGTTTATAGGGCATCCATTTGGAAATGGTCAGCAGGCAGTTATTGCTATGATGCTAGGGTACAGAACAGTGTGCTAGATATTTACATCTGTAAATCATTAGTATAGACATGATCATGGAATTCTTGGAATTTATATATATATATATACATATATATATATATATATATATATATATAATCAACAAGGGAAAGAATATGTGTGTAGAAAGAAGAGAGACAAAGACAGCATCTTAGGTGGACACCATGCTTAGGTAATGGGAAATGGATGGTAAATCAGCAAATGAAACTGAGAAAGAATTCATACATTTGGGAGGAGAATCACAAGACTACTAGCTTGATAGAGAGGGAAAGAAAACAGTTCAGGAGGGTGAAGGTGTTTATGTGAAAGACTTCAGAAAGGAAAAGAAGGCTGAGGACTGAGAAATCTCTACTGGATTTTGCAATTAAGAGGTCATTATCAGTCTCAGACAGTTTCAGCACAGTGAGTTGAGGTCTATTAAGTGCATGGGAATTNATTTATATATATATATATATATATATATATATATATATATATATATATGTATATATATATAATCAACAAGGGAAAGAATATGTGTGTAGAAAGAAGAGAGTCAAAGACAGCATCTTAGGTGGACACCATGCTTAGGTAATGGGAAATGGATGGTAAATCAGCAAATGAAACTGAGAAAGAATTCATACATTTGGGAGGAGAATCACAAGACTACTAGCTTGATAGAGAGGGAAAGAAAACAGTTCAGGAGGGTAAAGGTGTTTATGTGAAAGACTTCAGAAAGGAAAAGAAGGCTGAGGACTGAGAAATCTCTACTGGATTTTGCAATTAAGAGGTCATTATCAGTCTCAGACAGTTTCAGCACAGTGAGTTGAGGTCTATTAAGTGCATGGGAATTCAGGCAGTAGAGCCAGCAAGTATATAGATGACTCTTTCTTGGCATTTGAATAAGAGAGAAATAGCACAGTTTTTGACATTTACTAAATTTTTACAATCTGAACACTCTTTTTTAAAATTTTATTTAATTTTTACCAATTACATGTAATAACAAATTTCCACATGAGTTTTCTGAAGTTATATGATCCAAATTATCTCTCTCCCTCCTTCCCTCTGCACTCCTGGAGCTGGCAAGCAATTCATGAAAAGGGCAGTTTTAATTAACTTAATCTCTGCCACAGAAAGATGATTTTAAACTAAGGCAGAGCCATTCTACCTAAAAAATTCATACTAGTCAGTTCAAAATATCTGTCCCACCTTAGGATCTCTTGTTCCTCTTTCCACTAAGAATGAATGAGGAAAAAAGATTGAAATAATACAATTCTAGAACTAGAAGGGAACATAACAATTCATTTGACACATGAGAAAATCAAGGTCCATAGAAATTGTCTTTGGCTAATAGACCCATAAGCTAGTTTGTGCTAGAGACAAAACAATAATTCATTTCCCCCAACCCCTAGCTAGGGCTTTTCCCCTGCTTTACAACACTATTTCCTCTCTTCAGAGGCATTTTCCTAAAGTGAAAATACCTGGATGGTAAAAGGTGATGTTCATCTGGACTGCTTACTGATCCTGCTGTGTCCTCATCATGGATAACTTCCACTTTTAGAGTTGTATTCAGAGAATACCACACCTGGTATTCTCTATTTCTCCTCTGTTAACAGCAGGACAACAATTTAAAACCTCTTACCCTGAGTCACTATCTTTTCCCTTTTTCCTGATGATTGAATGCCATTAACTTCCTGGATGCAGGTGGCATTTCACAGACTTCTTTAGAAAGATGCCTCACTCTATTCTTGTGCTGTTAATATTTTAATTACCATAAAAGGGTTCTGTTTGAAATATGATAATAACACTTCCTTGATCAGTCTAGAAGATTGGGGGAAGTAGGGAAAGAGAATTGTAGTGATCAGTTGATCAAAAGAAAAAGGAAAGTCAGAGGTAAAATGTACAGCTGCAGTTGATTTTTATGAAAAGCAAATGTTAACACTATTTGCTTCTTCCACTTTTATCTTGCTGGTATGCTTCATCATGATATGGAGATTACCCTGAATTTTCCTTTATTTTAAATATATAAATGTTTAATTTTAATTTCCAAATTCTCTCCCTTCCTCTAGCTCCTCTCCTACTCCCACTCACTGGGAAGGCAAAAAAAATATAATATCCTTTATATTTGTGAAGTCATGTAAAACTTATTTTATTTCCACATTAGTCATGTTGTAAAAAAAGGAAGAAAAATAAAAAAGTAGGGGAAATATTCCTCAATATGCATTCTGAAGGTGGATAGCATTTTTCACTTTAAATTCTTTGTAATTGTTATGGATCATTGAATTGGTCAGAATAGCTAACTCTTTCAGTTTATCATTACAATATTGCTATTATCATGTATAATAATATTCTAGTTTTCTCACTTTACTTTGTATTAGTTCATATAATCTTCCCAAATTTTCTGAAACTATCCCCTTTATTAATTTTTACAGTACCATGGTTTTTCATCACAATCATGTTTCCTAATGTGTTTAGCCATTTCCTAATTTATGGTCACCCCCCTTTCCTATTCTTTGCCACCATAAAAAAGGTTGTTATAAATATTTTGGGGTCCTTTTCCCTTTTTTCAATTTGCTTGAGCATAATACTAGTACTAGACTCCTGGATCAAAGGATATTCCATTTTATAGTCTTTTGGGCTTAGTTCCAAATGTTTTTCTGAGTGACTGGACCAGTTCACCATCTCAACAATACATCAATATAGATATTTTTCTACAACTTCCTTTGCATTTGTTATTTTTCTTTTCTGTCATATTATTCATTCTGATGAGTGTGAGGTAGCATGTCAGGATTGTTTTTAATTTTCATTTCTCTAATTATAAGTAATTTAGAGCATTTTTATGACAATGAATAGCTTTGAATAATTATTCTCAATATTGCTGTTATGTCCTTTGACCATTTATCAGTTGGGTAATGGCTCATATTTGTATAAAATTGACTCAGTTTCTGATATTTTTAAGAATGAGACTTTTTATCAGAGAAGCTTGCTGTAAATTTCCACCCATATCCTCACCCCTTATTTCCTGTCTTCCTTCTAATTTTGGCTGCAATGGCTCTGCTTGTGCAAAATCTTTTAAAATCTAATACAATAAAAATTATCCATGCTAATTCCCATGATCCTATCTCGTTTGGTCATGAATTCTTCCCTTATCCATAGATTAGTAATATTTTCCATGATCCCCAATTTGCTTATTTTATTACCCTTCATGTCTAAATTATGTACTCATTTTTATCTTATCTTGGTTTATTGTGTGAGATGTTGGTTTATGTCTAATTTCTGCCAGAATGCAATCCTGAATTTTCTAAGTCTGTTGCCCACAAAGGGCAAGCACTATTAGGTCCTGTGAAGGAAAGGCTTTGAGTACTAGCCTGGTGATATCTGTGATCTGAGAACCATCATAGATCAGTACCAAGAGAATTATATCCAAGTCTTGAAGGGAGACAAACTAGTGTAAGAGAAAATGCACTGGCTAGATTCAGAGGTTCTGAAATTAAATTCTGTCACTAAAACCTATTGTTGTGTGATGGACAATTCATCTTCCTCTCAGCTTCTTTACTTGTAAATCAAGGGAATTGTATCATGGACTTGTGCTGTCTTTCCAAACTGTAGATGTGAAAAACCTGCAGTTTCTGTTGGTAGAGGGAGCACCAGTGTTAATGGAATTGCAGAGCTTTGTGTTTGCATTAAAAAAGAGAGAAATAGGGAGAGAAGAAAGGGATGGAGAGAGAGGGAAAGGAAGGAAGAAAGAGAAAAGGAGAGAAAAAGAAAGGAAAAGAGGGATAAAGGAACAGAGGGTTGGCAAAAAAAGGACATAAGGCTTTAATGTATCAGAACATTAAAGACCAGTCCTGGGGCAATCAACTACTTTGTACTTCCCACTTTTCCTTCATTCTCTTTCAGGATCTTGTCCTAAAGCTTGTCATATTATAGGATCATGGCAGTAGAATTTGAAGGAACTACAGAAGCTATCTTATGTAACCCCCTCACTTTACAGATGAGGAAATGGTGGCCCTGAGAGGTTAAGTGAGTTGTCCAAAGTCTCACAGGTAGTAAGTGGTGGCAGAGTCTGGATATGGACCTAGGCCACCTGAGTACCTTCTCTATTGCCCCTGCTGCATCTCTAGTCTAACTTTTAACTCAACCTTCCGTAAGAACCTTGAGTTAATCTAATCACTTTTTAAAATGAACTTTCCTTCACCATTGTAGAGTTCACTCTACACTCTATTATTCAGTTGTTGTTTCCATGTCACTTTGTTATTTTTCCCCAATACTTGGGATTTGCATCCCTTCCTTCTTCCCACTCTTCCCCCCAACAGAATACCATTTCCTCAGAGTATCAGAGCAGAGGTTGTACTTTTGTACTTTTCCTTTCCTTTGTATCCCTTTAGAACATCTGATGACAGTACTTTGCAGGGAAATTACTGTGCAATTAGCTGTTGTTGACTACCCAACTTGCATTACATATTTTTGGGGACGTGTAGTGTAAAGATAACTAAGTACAGCCATAATGGAGTAAGGAGGCTGCCAAACTCTCCCCTCCAAATAGCAGTAAGGCTTTTAAAACAGGCATAATGTACTGTCCCTCTACTTAATTTTCTCCCCCACCCCAACCATATTTGCCATCCTACTTTATTTTATGGTCTAAGTTTCATCAGGAGTAGAAGACTAGAATGCCAACATCATGGTGATGTTATTGGTGAGAACAGGAGCAAGATGAGTCCAAAGGAGAATCAGACAAGATGTTCTTATATGACTTTCCTTTTTCCTTTTAAATTTTTTATTGTTGCTTTTTTTATACTACAACCATTTCCCCTTAATGTCCTGTGTCCCTTGTAAAAAAGAAAAAAAAAAACATTTAAACAGCCAACCAACATAGCATCTGCCTCTGACAGTGTGTTCCTCATCTCATATCCATAGTCCTTGCATCTTTACTGAGAGAAGAACAATTTGTTCCTTTATCAGAACATGGGATCATGACTCTGATGCTAGAAAGGACCTCAGAGACCATCTGTCCTTGGCTCCTGTCACATCCACTTTCTATTATATCTATTAGTACATGGGTTATATTGCCCCAAGTACATTGTAAGGGCCAGGGCTACTGGTTTTCATTTTAGACATGAAGGAACTGAGATGTGAGGCAGTTTAAGAGTCTTATCCAATGTCACACAAATAGGAAGAATCCAAGGTAGAATTTGAAAGCAAGCCCTAGGACTCCAGAGCTTGTGGCTTTTCTACTGTATTAGAACTTTGCAAGACAGATTCTTCGTTACATACAATTCATTGGAATTTCACTTTCATTTTTTCATAATCACATTTACTTGTTTTTGTTTTTATATCCTTCGTATGACTCTTTCTGCTTACTTAGCTCTGTGTCAGTTTATATAAAACTGTCCCTATTTCTCTGAATTCCTCATACCATTTTAGGGTATAACAATATTCTATTACATGCATATCTATAATTTGTTCATCCATTTCCAAAGTGATAGCTATTGTATTTGTACTTTTTTTTACTATTGCCAAGAACTTCCTATTATTTTTCCTTTCTTTAAATAAAAACTAAACAGCCTTACCTTCTGTCTTAGAATAGATACTATCACTTGCAAGGCAGAGGAATAGTAAAGGCTGGATAATTGGGGTTAAATGACTTGACAAGTTCACACAGGAAGTGTCTGAGGCCAGATTTTAATCCAAGACCTCCGAACTCCAGACCTAGTTCTCTATTCACTGGGCTACCTAGCTGTCCTCTGCCCATTTCTTTTCAACCAAGTTTTCAAATCCTCAATCCTTGAGGGCTTGGTTCAGATAAACAACTTGACTTTGATGCTGTCTAAGCTTATTTCAGAAATGACAATCACTTGTCCCAATTTGAAACTGGCAATTTCTAAGTTACAAGAATAATGTTAATCCCAAATGGTTATTTAGATCCTAAAGTTTTACAAAGCACTTTTCTTACAATTGTGTGAGATAGTTAATGTAAATATTTTTAACCTCATTTTATAGATAAGGAAACTGTGGCTTAGTGGGGTTTATAATATGCCTATAATCACACAGCTGGTAAATGTCTGAGGTGAGATTTAAACCCAGATATCCTGACTTCAAACCTTGTACTCAATTAGCAAATCAGATGAGAATTTTAGATAACAGAAATCAGCAAAGATTTACAGGGTTGCTATTAGATACAAGGCATTGAAAGTTATAAAAAAGTATATGGAAGTTCCTATTACTCCAAAACCTAGAATAGTAGCTAGATTATACATAGTAAGAAATTAATATGTGCTGAATTGAATCATAATCTAGTTAGAGATTATGTCCCAAGAGGGCTGAAATCACTAGGTCCTAAATAGTTACTGACAAATGAGTAGTCCATTTTGAAAGTCTTATTAGAAGTCCAGAGATAAAAAAGATCTCTTTCCATTGGAGCTATGAGGGAAGGCTTCAAGGAAGAGGTAGCCTTTCAGCCAGGCCTTGAAAGATTCAGATAGATAGATGAGAGAGGAAGAGAGCATTCCCTCTGTTGTCTGGATCATCAAAAAGCTCAATTCCTTGCTTGTGGTCATATAACTGGCACATGGGAACTCAAGCCTTCCAGGTGACTTCTTGTGATGTTCTAGGAAATGCCTCTTTCCCCCTATAATTACTTTTAACTATTTATTTGTGCCATAGCCTTATTAATGTCTCCATCTGCAAGAAACAAATATTTCCACCTCCACACATTTGAATTTTTACTCAGCAGATGGAAATCTTGTAAATAACTATAAAATCATTTTTTCATGGGGAAGGAAAAAGGACATTTAAGGAGAAAAGCTGGAAAATATTTTTTGAGGAAATTATCCACACATTGTACACTGTGCCCTCTATAAATTATCAGTACACTATAAAACAAATGTTATATGAAGACAGGAAAATGAGTTAAGTGATGCCAGAATGCCTCTTCCAGTCCACTAAGCACAAGTCTTCTCTAAAGTTGAACCAGTTTATTCACATAAATTTATACTAGACTTTAATTTCTTAATAAATGTTTGATTTCTTTCCATGTCTCCTGCTTCTTCCAACTCCATCATTTCTATCACTAGTTTGGTCATTCATTTAAGTCTTCCCATGCACACAACCTTCTAGTATTTGTGATTATTTCTCCTTTAACTGTCAGTTACTGGGTCTTATTGATTTCATTGCAACCATCTTATATATTTATTGCTTCCTTTCTGTTCCTGCTGCTCCTCCCTTTTTGAGGCTCTCAATGCCTCTAGTGTAAACTTCAACTCATACTCTCAGAATGCTTATCTTTATTCAAGGCTCATTTCAGGTGGGACTCTTTCTGTGGCATCTCCAGGTCTGAAAGGCAGCTTGCTCCAACTGATAAAAGTCTGGACTTAGAATTTGGCAAGTCCTTCTCCAGATACACATCTGAAGGGGAAAATGTAAAGGAGGTAAATGATACTGTAATGGAGGTTGTGAGACCTCTTATCTAGGTAGTTTAACACAGGTGAATAAAGTTGCTTTAAAAAAGCTTCAGTGACTCTGCAACTGGATGTGGTTTGTGTTGAATCAGACAGCACCACTCAATTGATTCCTCCTTTACAACTAACCAAGGAGGAAGTAGAAGATTCTTCCCCAACTGTCAATGCTAAGTGAAATTAGTTCTTTAGATGAAATGAATATTAATAAATTCAAACTATTAAAGATATTACAACTGACTGCAATTTGTTGATCCTGATATTAAAAGATCAAAAAGCACCTGAATGAACTTGATGAGTTTTAACTGTCAACTTCCTCTAAGAATTTTCAGTACAGATCAGGTCATTACAGGCTTCTTTCTTTTTAACTTATTTTTTTAAACACTTAACTTCTGTGTATTGTCTCATAGGTGGAAGAGTGGTAAGGGTGGGCAATGGGGGTCAAGTGACTTGCCCAGGGTCACACAGCTGGGAAGTGTCTGAGGCCGGATTTGAACCTAGGACCTCCTGTCTCTAGGCCTGGCTCTCAATCCACTGAGCTACCCAGCTCCCCCCTCTTTTTAACTTATTTAATGAAGGTAAACAAGGTTAGGGAAAGGATGGGTTGAAATACTGAAGAAAGAGGGATTAGGGATGAATGCTAAATCCTTGTCTAACTAATTAAGCCAATAATAAATCTTCTGAAGTTTTCAGGAGAAGATTATTCACAGACCCTTCCAGGCAAATTGCCTAGGTCAGGTCTAAGGTCTGACTCTGATATATTGATGTTTTAGCTCAGTTCAAGATGACTTGGTTTAAGAGAGTTGATCTTTAATATTTATCTTCTTGTTGATGTTTAGAAAGTTGTATATTATTGATGATATTTATGGCTGGGTACTGATAGTACTGGATGAACAGTGAGTTTAGATAATGTGAGGGGGAGAAGGGAAGTTAGGAAGGTAGGAAGGTAGGATGGATGGGAGAAAGGAGAGAGGAAGGGAAAGGAAGGGAAAAGAAGGTGATGATCCCCAACTCCAGCAGGGGGAAATTGACAGAACCCTTCAGGGCTCAAATAAAAAGATCAGAGAGCAATTTTGGGTTTAGAATAGCTAGGTTTTATTTAGATTAGGAAAGGGAAAAGGTTAGGTAGGGGAAAAGGGTCTCCTGAGTAGAGAGAGTTCAGGATCAGAGAGAGTTAATCAGGAGAGAGCAGAGAGTAGAGAGAGCCCCAAAAGGCGCCAAACTTTCTCTTTTATACTTTCTCCAATACCTCCCACAAAGGAAGTGGGAGGTGTTGGGGGAAGTTGTAGCAGAGAGTCTTGAGAGATGTAGTCTCCCAGGGTTTACAATAATTTTAACTGATACAGTAACTAATCCTATGCTCAGAGAAAATCCTGAGATGCCTACCCCTCCCACTGTTCTCAAGACTGAGTCCCTGAAGCTAGAAATCAGTCTCAATTTATAGTGTCTTCTCAACAAACTTTTTATTTTATTTTATTTTTTTTGTTTTTTAAACACTTAACTTCTGTGTATTAGCTCATAGGTGGAAGAGTGGTAAGGGTGGGCAATGGGGGTCAAGTGACTTGCCCAGGGTCACACAGCTGGGAAGTGTCTGAGGCCGGATTTGAACCTAGGACCTCCCATCTCTAGGCCTGGCTCTCAATCCACTGAGCTACCCAGCTGCCCCCTTCTCAACAAACTTTTTGCTCTCATGCCAACTCATGCCACCCCTGCATTCTGCATTCCAACCTCAGTAGTTGACAACTATCCTGGCCCAAAATGGCTTCTTGCAAAAGTATTTACAAAAATCATTTCTCTTCTCAGTATCTTCTACAATGGGGCAGCTAGATGGTGTTGCAGATTTAGCACTGAGCGTGGAATCAAGAAGATTCATCTACCTGAGTTCAAATCTGTCCTCAGACACTCTGTGTGTTACCATGGACAAGTCTCTTAACTTTTTTTGCCTCGGTTTTTCACCTACAAATTGAACTGGAGTAGAAAATGGCAAACCACTCCTGTATTGTTCCCAAGAAAACTCCAAATGGACTCATGAAGAGTCAGACATGATTAACTCCATACAATCCTTTAAGACTATATCTTAGAAGGGGAAATCTAGGTGAAACAAAAAAGTAACAATAAAAATCAGTTTTTGTAAAAAAGTTATATTTGAGTTGCTGATCTGCATCAGCATAGGGAGTTTCCTCCATGGGATTTCCCTATACTCAGAAGAACCAGAAATTGGGACTTCCCCCTTCCCCCAAAGTCTAGCATACAATTTTATACATAGCAGACATTTGATAAGTGTTAAAAAATTATAATCACTTTAAACATCATCCTATTTCCAATCAAACCTTCATACTGTTGCCACAAAAATATTTCTTATGCTTGGAGAAGCACAATTGCACAGTGACAAGAGAACTTGTCTTGGAACTAGGAAGATTTGGGATTCTAGAGCTGCCTCTGACACAAGCAGCATGACCCTGGGCAAATCAAAGCCTCTCCATGTGAGTCTAGGAACTTCTCAAAGGCTATAAGTTGCAAGCACAGTTGCTGACCTTCATTGATAGAAGTCTCTGTTCCTGAGAGATTTTATACAAAAGAAATCACAGATGCAGCCCTGTCCCTGTCCTTAGATCAGTTTGCATCACTCATCAGTTCAAAAATCTCCAGTGGTGCTCGAGAAACATTCAGGCTCCTTTGTCTGGTGCACAAAATCCTATGCAATCTGGTACTATTCTACCTTTCTCTGGTTGGCTCCTATTACTCCCTGTGTATGCTTCATGCTTAAGCCAGTCTGGGTATCTCTCTGCCTTCTCAAAAGGGACTTGCTTTGTTTAGGCTATTATCCATGCCCAGAATGCCTTTCCTCTTTATCTTCATCTTTTAGATTGTTATTCATACTTAGCCCAGCCATGAAAACTTCTCTGATCACTACCTCTATACAAAAAAAGGCCTTTCTCACTCAGATCTCTAAAGCACATTATTTTGTTACTTTATCTGATGAATTTATTCTGTAACATTTTGCAATAGTTATCTTTGGAGGTAGCTTGTCTGCCTGTTAGACTAAATCCTTTCTGGATAGAGACTACAATAATTCTGAATTTTCCCAAGCCTAATACTGTGTTTTCTTTTTCATTTTTTTCTTTTTTATTAAAAAAAGCTTACCTTCTATCTTGGGATCAATATTTGTATTGGTTACAAGGTAGAAGAAGAGCAGTAAGGGCTGGGCAATGGAGTTTAAGTGACTTGCCCAGGGTCACACAGCTAGGAAGTACTGAGGTCAGATTTGAACCTAGGACCTCCTATCTCCAGATCTGTTTCTCAGTCCACTCAGTTATCTAGCTACCTCCAACACTAGGTTTTTTGTACATCATATTTAATAAATATTTATTATTGATTAAAAAACAACAGACATATCAAAGACTCCAAACCACAGTGTTCTCCTTGCTCCCATACTGTCCCAAAGGGTTAGTGGCTTAGATGTTCCAGCCTCCATCCCCCAATAATTCCTAGTTCTGCTACCAGAATGCTCAGAGATTTAGGTGACCCATCTTATCCCCTGGGTGCTCTCAGGCCAAAACGAAATCCAAAAAGGAGCATACACAGGTACTCTGCATTGGGCAGAACCTGCATCTTACTCTATATTGGCATGCTCTATATGAATGTGGGGGTGCAGAGCAGGCATGGTGGACCTCAGTATTCAGGTTATAGTCCCACCCCCATATACGGTTTCCATTTTCACTTTACTATCTTAAGTAATTACTGCTTAAAGTATGGCCCCAAACCCAAACACAATACTCCAGGTTGTATTTAACTAGCACAGAGTACACGGGGATTGTCACCTCTCTTGCTCTGAACAGAGCAATCTAGGATGACATTTGCTTTTTTCTCTATCTTCACACTATTGGCTCCAGGAGGTAAGAGCTGACTCAGCTGCGGTGATTCACATTTTATGAAAGCATATTTTTTCCCTTTCAACATACCCTGTAGATTGCACTGTGTATTATTCCAATGGACAGAGGAGTCCTTTGTTTAACTCCTCAGGGATGAAAGAATTCAGACTGAGAAGACAAACTCTGCCAAAGGATTTCCCTTCTGTTGGAGACAAGAGTGCATATAATTGTACCAACTTTAACTTGCTGGGTAAAGTGTATCAAACTATTATTTTTTAGTAGCAGGACATATAAATAGAAATCCATATGTTTGCAGCTCACATGAATGTTTTACAACTGTCATTATAAATTGATTGGAGGCTGCTTGCATGACATCTGGAAGAATCCAGGTGGTTAGGCTTCAGTTGCTTACTATCTGATGTGTGTTAGTTAATTAGGATTATAGGTTTAGAACTACAAGGAATCTTAAAAGCCATTTAGTTCAACCCCACATTTAACAAATGAGAAACCTGAGGTCCAGAGGTTATACAGAAAGTCATTTGCAAAGTCAGATTTTTGAACCCAGTTTCTTTTATTACAAATCCAGTGTACATTCCAATGTACCATGGACACTCTCAGGTTTTTTACCTTTGAGATAGTGTGGTGCTGTAATGCTCAGTTCAAATGCCATCTTCTACATGAAGTATTTTCTGATCTCTCTGACAATTAGTGCCTTTTTGTCAAAATCACTGGCTATCCTTTCGGCATATTTGTATATACCCAAATATGTGCATGTTGTCTCTGCAAGGATTTAATTTTAATGGTTTAGCTAAAATATATGAAGATTATAAACAGTAGTGGTGGTTGCTGATTCAAAGTATTATTGCTCAATGTTGAAATGAGAGGTAGAAAGAGTGAAAGTAGAGAAATATAAAAGGGTAGAGAAGACATTAACCCAGTGATTCCCAAAGCGGGCGCTATCGCCCCCTGGTGGGTGCTGCAGTGATCCAGGGGAGCGGTGATGGCCACACTTTTTTTGTATTACATTCTATTCTGAGTTCAATAAATAGTTTCATAATTTCCAGGGGGTGCTAAGTAAAATTTTCTTGGAAAGGGGGTGGTAGACCAAAAAAGTTTGGGAACCACTGCATTAACCTATCTAACTAAATATTGCTCTGGTACGGGACTCAGCCAGGACTTGTTGACCTTCAACAGGAATTAAACTCTCTCCAGAAGACAGGAAGGGAAATCCAGCTATCCACTCACAGAAGTTCCCTCTAAGAGGCAGGTCAAGACAATGACTTGAGCTGAAGTTGATTTCTGAGGCCAACTTTCTTCCTTGAGCCGACCTTCTTCCTTAAGATGACTTCCTTCTTGAAGTCCAACTACTTCTTGAAGCTGACTTCCATTTTGGAGTAGACTTACCTTTAGCCTCAGAAATTCAGGGCCTTTTATAGTGGCTTCTTGTCTCCTCCCCTCTTCACAGAGGCCAATCACAGCTTTCAAATTGTCTAGTACTGCCCAGGGGGCAGTATTTGTGGGAACCAATTCTCACCTTCTGGAGGGATGAATACTCATCAAAAGGATTCATAGTTTCTGTGGGTATGAACTCTTAAAAGAATTCACAAATTTCTGACTGAGTTAGAAAAAAGGGTGGAGCTCTCCAAGTATCTTGCTTCTCATCTAGCACTAAGTAGGGTGTGAATTCATTAAGTGGTTGAGAGTTCTGGAAGGCTTTTCTGCTGCTTCAGCTGTGACCAAGACCTGTTTCCTTGATGTGGCTTGTCCTGATGCACTGTGTGCTACCTCCACCCCAGTGCACTAGATATCTCCTGCTGGCTTTCTAAGTTGTTGTGGGCTGAAAATCACTTCATCTTGTCTTTTTTGTGGGTTAAACTGCTCCAGAATTTGTTCTGAGGTGTTATATCATTGGTTTTTTGGAAGAGATCAAATGAGTCTGTGTACCTTCTCTGCCATCCTAGCTCCCCCAATACCAAATTTTCTATCTAGTAGCAATCAGCCTCTCCCTCATTGCCTCACTCAAGTATAATCAGGAATGTGCACTTCTATCTTGTGAATATTACATGCCGAGTTATTTGCATCATTGATTAGAAAGAAGTAAGGTCAAAAACCAATGAATCCTTGCTAGGCTTGTTCACTCATGATAGGAAACCAAGCAAGCAAGATGAATTTAGTTACAATGGCAGAATAATGAAAAAAATTACTTTGACGTATTCATTGATCTACTTTCCACACCCCATATAGCATGAATATGTGTCTTTCATTGCATGGATTTATAGGTATGGATATAGACAAAAATCTATAGATTTGATATCAATGTTGATACCAATTGATAAAGACATATGTGTATATATATGCATATATATATAAACAAAAGTGGAGATTAAAGACAAATTAGATATAGACATAAATTTGATATCACTATAGAGATAGAGAGATATGGATTGATATAGATATAGAGGCAAAAATGAATATAAATAGAAATTAGATATAGATATACATAAGATATTGATATATACATAGAAGTAAATATGAATATATAGATATAGAATGAGAATAGCTATAGACATAATTTAGGTACAGATGTCTTTCTAGTTAAACTGTTACTGTCAATGTGCAATGCCCCTCTCCAGTTATTGAAAAGCACCTTGGTGGTGCAGTGGGTAAAGAGTGGTAGGTCTGGAGTCAGGAACATGAGTTTAAAAAAATCCAACCTCAAACACTTACTAGTTGTTTCACTTTGGCAACTCATTTATCCTCTACTTCAGTTTCCTCATCTGCAAAATGGGGATAATAACAATACCTACCTCCCAGGATTGTTGTGAAGTCCAAATGAGATGATAATTATAAAGCACTTAGCACAGTGCCTGGCATATAATAAATATTATATGAATGTGACTATTATTATGATGATGAGTGAAGGAATGAGATGGACAAGCTTTCCCTTGCAGTTATTTTCACACATGGTAGTTTTGGGGGGAAATGAGAAAATTAGGGTGAGAAGTGAGAAAAGACAGTGAACTTGGGGGAATTTTATGAAAGGAGCATGACCAAAAGGCAATGGCCAGGGAGTGGGAATCAGTGAAGGTGATTGGGGCATAGCAGCTAAGGACTGGAAAATAGAAATGGGATAGTGATCTGAGCAGACACAGTGGGTATTTGTTGATAAGTGGCATTGCTCTGTCTTCCAGTGAAAAGCTCTCTGTCTCTTGTCCCCACTCTCCCAACCCCTTCCAACTTCTGTAGCTCTTAGGAAGAGTCCTGCTGTCATTAGTGGCTGACTAAGCGATGTGTTTGGAAGTTTTCTGTCTATATTTTCATTTGATTCCCATGCTATTAAAATTATGGTTGATGGTTAAATTGCTTATGCCAATTCTTATTTGGAGCATTAA
Source organism: Gracilinanus agilis (assembly GCF_016433145.1). Classification (NCBI taxonomy): domain Eukaryota; kingdom Metazoa; phylum Chordata; class Mammalia; order Didelphimorphia; family Didelphidae; genus Gracilinanus; species Gracilinanus agilis. The sequence goes on from NC_058130.1 coordinate 385,242,508, forward strand.
GGGGAACAATTTGGGAACCTAGAAAGGAAGGAGATTTATACTATTGTTTCACCAGCAACCATGAGATGTTGGCTCATATTCACAGAGAAAGAGGTGATTTATAGATTACTTAAATAATTTTCTAAAGGAACAAATACATTCATGTGGGGGTCAGGGGTGTCCTCTTCCATTACATGGTCAGTAGTCACAGTGGTGCCTGGCTGGAGCCAGTTAAGCTTCTATTAGTCATAACTATTTTATATCTGTGAGAACTTTAAAGAACCCATTCTCCAGAAGGGATGTGTGGTGAGAGTGGCTGGGAAGAAAGTCATATCCCAAGGGAGGAAAGTGAGTCATGGGGAATCTGTGCCTCCCCAAAGGCAGTAAAGAGTAAAGTGACTGACTCACTATCTGCCTGCTTACCAGGCTATTTAGAGCTATTACTTCTATAAAAAAGGATATTCTCTGGCGCTCACATCTACATGAAAAATAAGCAGCTGGGATTCTATCTGAGAGTGTATAAATGTTTGTTTATTATGAGTTTTTTTGTATTTGAAAATATTAATCTTTAGCTTCAGAGAAATATATATATATGTATATATATACATATATTTTTTTTCAGACATTCTCTGAAGCTTGATGCTAATGATACCTACTTGCTCTACTCCCCTCCCCACCAACTCAGTGCCACCTACCATCTATCTGTCTTGTGTCAGGGTCTCACAGCCTCTGTTATATACATGCCAGAAGAAATGGGAAAGATTTGAGAAAGTGTTATCGAGGTCATGACTTTTGCTGATCTTGTGATGCTGACCACCAGCTGTCAGGCAACTTGCAGAGCAGCTCAACACAGGATGACTTCCCCAGGCAAACATAGCAAAAGGGGATTATAGACATAGATGTGGCGGTACCCAGAAAAATCAATTCTTACCCACCATGCCCAACTCTAAAGTTGCATTGCTCTGCCACAAATGAATTTTATTTGATTCTCTGTCTTTCCAACCAACACATTGAGCTCTGCCACTACAGTGTAACAGGACCAGCTGAACCACCAGTCAAGATGTTTTAGGCTCTCTCTAATCCAGCTCTCCTCTAATTCTCTGTATATGTGTGACCTTGGGTAAATTGTTTAACCTTCTTGGGCCTCATTTGTAAAATAAGGGAGTTGGGTTATATTAGAGATATCAAATATACAGTGTTCAGGCTAAATGCCTGAACATTAATACTCCTGAGTGCTGTCTAATGAGATTAAAATGTAATTGGGAAATACTTAAAATAAATAAAAATGTAAAAAAAGAATAGATGTTGTTAATATGTGGTTTTCTCAGTAAATATGTGGCCAACCCCTTACTTATAGTCTTCCTGACCCGGTTTCTATTTGTTTGACACCTTTAGATTAGATGACCTCTAAGTTTATTTCCAGCTCTAAATCTATGATCGTACTTATGTATGCTTATGTATATGTGCTTATACTTGTGTATGCCTCAGTCAAAGAAAGAAAGATATTTTCATTAGGGTCAAAGGTAGCTGTTATGATGTTCCTATTCTTTAGTTGTGTCTGACTCCTTATGATTCCATTTGAGATTTTCTTGGCAGAGATACTGGAGTGTTTTACTATTTCCTTCTCCAGCACATTTTACAGATGAGGAATTGAGTCAAATAGAGCTAGAGTTAAGTGACTTGCCCAGGATCATATGGTTCGTAAGTGTCTGAGATCAGATTCAAACTCGGGGGGAAAAGAGTCTTCTTTACTTTAGGTCTAGCACTCTCTCCATTGCACCACCAACTACCCGAGAATGTTCCTACCCATATATCTACTTTTGTGGTACCATCTTGAGAAACTGAACTATCTATTCACTTCTAATTATTTTTCAGTGTTTTGCAGGGTGGCTGCCAGAAGGGTAAAGATTCTTTGTTTTCTCTCTCCTGAATCAGCCAGCAAGGCTTAAAAGTACAGCACCAGCCATCCACTTGAAGAATACCATATAAAAATCAGTAGATAGGTTGGTTCCATTGCTGGCTGTGCCCTGCATACCTATTTGCTTTAGTTCAATGCAGTTCTCCAATGTGCCAATAGTGAGTCTGATTTGTGCATATAATTTTATTACTTGACAAGATGTCAGCCTTGTACTTTGTGGGTGACTGGCCTTATCTGTGCCCATAGCATCGCTGGAGTGATAGGACAAGAAGTGGGCTTGAGAAACACACCCTGGGGCAGCACTTGTCAGAGCAAAGTGAGGTTAGAGCATGCATACTGCTCCATAAAAGAATGATGATTGTGTCAGGCAAAGAATCACTAATGAGTTTCTCCACACTCAGCCTAGGCTGAGCCTCAGGTGGTAGACATACTGTTGTAGCCAGGGCAATAAAATTCTAGAATATTTTAGGGATTCTTTGTGATCTGGGGCTCTGAAATGTCTTCCCTACCAGTTGCTCCCGACACATGTCATCTCATTTCCTGCCTCTTTTTGTCCAGGCTCATGACAGGAATGTATTCCCTCCTCACCCATGCCTTGGAGGATCTCTGTCTTCCTTTCAGGATCAGCTGAAATATCTCCTACAGAAGGTTTTCTTCAACCTCCCAACCTCAGTTCTATCTACCTCCTCATAATTATTGTGCCCTACTTTTCATGCTTTATATTCCTTTACATGTGTGACTGTGTGCCATCCCCAATACCCCCAGTCCCCCAGGTGAATGTTAAGTCTCTAGAGAGAAAGGAAATTTGGGGCTTTGTTTCCCAGAGCTTGTCACATAGTCAGCCATTGTTAAATATTCAATTGTATTTGGATTTCTTTATCTCCCTTGATTTCCAAGCAGACTTCCATGGCTTGAAACTCTTCTGGAAAGTCCAGATGCTTTAGGGCCCTAGGCATTCCCACCTTTGGGCCCTTCCTTGAATGTTTTTTGAGACCTAATTAGATTAGATTCCATCTAGATATCCTGGGGAGGCAAGGATGTAAACAAAACAGGATTTACTCCCAATAAACTTGTATTTTACCACTTTAAAGGATAAAAACCATAAAGATTTCTTCATGAATACATCTATTCTATATATATGTAGATATGATATATGGTTATATAGTGAGAGAAACAACTTGGTAAAGTAGATTAAGAATTAGCCTCAAGGTGAGGAGAATCTGATTTCTAGTCCTGCCTTTGACACATCTTGGCTGTGAGACCTTGAGCAAATCACTTAACTTTTTAACACCCCAGCTAATTGGCATCTAGGGAACTCAGTGGATAGAGCACCAGCCTGGAGTCAGAAAGACTCATCTTGAGCTCAAATCAGACACTTAGTAATTGTATGACACTGAGCAATCAGTTAGCCCTATTTGCCTCAGTTTCCTCTTCTGTAAAATGAGCTGAAGAAAGAAATCGAAAATCACTTCACTATCTCTGCTAAGAGAAAACCCCAAATGAAGTCCCAAAGATTCAGATGTGACTGAAAAATGACTGAAACAACAATAACATCCTGGCTATCTCTTTAAGACTATAAACTACAGAGAAGTACTGATTTCCTTTGGGAGAAGGCCTTTGTTGGGGAAAAACACTCTGTACTAATGAAATCACAAGTCCAGTTCCTATTCTTATATAAAATATAAATACTTTTAGTGAGATATGTATTAGTAGTTTTCTTCAAATGAACAAAAAGGGTAATTTTTTTTCCTTTTCGGATTTTAGTCCTAAAATGTAATTCCATGTTTTAAATCTAGCATTAAATCTTGATCCTAAGAATCAATCCTAGGCAAAGTCCTCAAGCAAGAACTGAGTTCTTTGCTTCAGACTATTAGACTTGCATGTTTCTAAGAACAAGGTCTGTGGCCTGGTTCTGACTAGTATATACATACTCCCACTTAGATCCTGATTTAGACTCCCATTGTCCTTCTGAAGAAAAGGCTTCTCCCCTTTGCTCAATATTTGCCCTAATCAATAGTCCAGAATGGGCTCCTCTTGGCCCCTTTTCTTCCTGGCATGAGTTTTGTGTATTCTGTCCAGGTTCAGGAATGTCTATAACTGTCTCAAGACTAGTTTGCACTGTGAGTGTTCCTGGAAAAATGGAGCGCTCTTGTGGCTCCCCCAAATCTGGCTATTTGGGTTGGGATGGGGAAGGTGGAGCAGTAGCCAAGGTTAAACCTTCTTTTAACAGTTATAAAACTCTTCATTGATGTTAGGCAAGAGACAAAAGGAAAACCACCAACCCCATCAGGCATCACATCCAGTTCCTGAGACAATTACAATGAATCTTTAATTAAGAAACTTTTTAATAAAATCAACTTTTTTTCTTATGTTTTTCTTTTAGGATAAGAGACAAATTGTAAAGAAGCTAAACTGATACAATGATTTGCTATTTTGAAGGCCCACAAATCCTCACACTCTTTAGAAAGGCAAATACATTTTGGGACTTCTCCGAACTCATCTATTCTCCTCTCTGACTCTTGCTTATAGCTAAAAATACTCCTTGAAGAGACCTGATAATTTAAAAAATGCCACTCTTGCCTTCTTTACCTCCTTTATCTAACCATAACCTCCTTTCCTTCTGTCTCTTTCTCAATCTCAGTCCTTCTGAAGCTTCCTCCTTAACATCTCTGGTCCCTCCTTGCAAAGTTGTTGAGATCACATGAGATAATATTTGGAAAAAAAAATAGTTAGTGCCTGGCATATAGTAAGTAATGTATACATGCCTATTCCCTCTGCTCCTTCTGTATTCTCTGAGCTACATAGTTGTAATTCCTGGCAAACCTCCCTGGTAGCTCTACTTCGGCCATGAAAGAAAGATTTATAAGCTCATTTTGCAGGCTAAAACCTGGTTTTGGCATTTTAGAAGAATGGGAAAAAAATCAACAAGGTATCTAAAGCAAAGAATCCCCAAACTTGAATTTCTCCATAAAAGTCCCCCAAACTATTCATTGTCCTTGAGGGAACAGATTAAGAACAAAAGGACATGAACCTAAACTCACCTGCTTTTGCTTTTTTCTTGATTAATTCAGTTGAATTCTCCAGCAGGTACTTTATTTTTTTTTTCCAAAGGGAAAGTCAAAGATATCAAAATCTCCAAATTTGGTCTGAAAGTAATAGATGTAAGAGGGTAAGAGGACCAGGCTTTAGAAAGAACACCAGAAGTAAAGACTCATTGTTTCTGGAAGTGCTTAGGACCCAGTGTAAGTCGTGGCATTTCTATCCTTACTTATTTGGGAAGCAGTCCAGTGTTGCAGTTGCCCAAACGCTTTCCCTCCCTCATTGGCTCACCTCTCCCAGAGGTCCATGTCCTCTCTATTTTTTACTCAATAAAAAAATATGTTCTTTATTAAGGATACAATAAGCATAACTGAATTAAACTGGGATATCATGTGGAATTGTGGAGAGAAAGCAGTTGAAATCAGGAAAACTTAGGTTCAAATTTTGCTCCTATCACATAATCACAATATGACAATATATAGATGATTTAAGAGATCTAGATCGCTGGATCCTAAGGAGCCTTCAAAGTCTTTAGGTTTCAGAACAGCTGCTCTACTCATCATGAATTTCTAACATCTGTGAAATCACAGCTATGACTTGGTTTTTAAAAATCATTAAAAATGTTAAATACATAAAAATTTTGAAAATCTGAAAGCCAAAGGGGAAAAAAGTATTTGGTGAATTAATAGGACTGAAAATTAGAAATATATGAATTATCAGGGCACTCCTGAAGGACTTATGAGAAAAAATGCTATCTACATTGAGAGAAAGAACTAAGGGAGTAGAAAGACAAAGGTAAAACATATGGCTTATATGTATATATGGTATATGATTTGGGGTTTTGGCTTTAAAAGATTGCTCTATAGCAGAAATGAATAATATGGAAATAGATATCAAGTGAGATAACATTTGTACAACACAGTGGAATTGCTTGTCAGTTCTGGGAGAAGGGAGGAAAGAAGGGAGGGAGAGAAAATGAATCATGTAAACATGGGGAAATACTTCAAATTAAATAAATAAAACTTTAAAAATATTTTAATTATTTAATTTTTAGTACCCATTACATCTCTAAAATCACTTTGTTCACTTAGCAAAAAAGTGTAGTAACATGTATAACTTATTTTACTTGTGAATTGATCTTTTTTTGCTATGCTTACATTTTTTTTAAAAATGACTTTTTCAGAAAGCGATTACAAGTTTACTAAATTAATTTATTTTGCATTGCTTTTAATTGTATGAAAATTGGGATGAATATTTTCTTTAGACTGAGAGTGACTGACTAATCATATAAGTCTAAAAATAAAAGAAAACTCATTTATTTTTTTCAGGCATGGCAGAGTAATAAAATTATCTAAAATATACTTGTCTTATAATACAAGTCTGCCCAATTTATTGAATTATTTAGGTCAAATCATTTATTGGAGTAGCTTGTACTATAGAACAGCTATGTGAGAAGTTCAATATTCAAATTACAATTAAAATGAATATCAAGTGTCATGGTTAGAAAAATATATTCATAGCAAATGCTTAAAGAAGATAAAACATTTCTTAGAAGAGAGTCATCAACTTCTAAAAATAAAATAAAATCAGAGCTAAAAACTGCCAAACTTTTAGGTATCTCCTAATTTTGTAAATTATCAGACACTGGAAAAGTCTAAGTAATAGACAAAATCTCCAACTTGAAGGTTAAAAAAAAAAGGTGTTTTATCCTCAGTACTTTTTTTTTATTCTTTCTTTTACAGCATCAAAAAGATAGCTAAGTTACTCATTGTTTAAAAAAAAAAAAGGCTGAACACAACAGCGTCTAACAGAAAAAAAGCACTAAAAATCACAACTTTTCTTGCAGAGAGCCAAGGCTGATCAGTCCCATTTTCTGAGCCATCTTTGTCAACAGTGTCATTTTGTTCTGAAGTTTCCATTTTGTCACCTTTCCAAAATTCTGAAAATGGAAATCTTGAATAGGTATCAGTAGAAAATTGTATCCTTTTTATATTTTTCTTTATTTCTTAGTTTGGATAGAGGATTTCCAAAGAAATGATTTCCTTTACTGTTTAAAAGAAAATGAAGATTTAAAAAAAACAAAAAAACAAGCAACCCTCCTATCTTCCATCTTAGAATCAATACTAAGAACTGGTTCCAAGGCAGAAGAGTGGTGAAGTCTAACGGCTATTTAAAGAGGGTCAAGTGGCTTGCCCAGAGTCACATAATCAGGAAGTATGTGAGTCCAAATTTGAATCCAGGGTCTCCTGTCACCAAGCCTGGATCTCTATCAGCTAAACCACCTAGCTGCCCCCAAGGAAGTCTTTCTGAAGGAATTAAGAACTCTAAGAGGAACTCTTAAAAGACAGTGTTTTCATATTTTGAAAAGTTACAGCCTAAGACAGTTTTAGAGGTTCCATGTTTTATTTTTTCCTTTTCTTCCCTAGATCTTAAATTGCTAGCATAAAATGATTGCTTATAAAATGATTTGGCTCTGTACCTTTACATTTCAATTATTTGGGAAAGGGAATACCATTTTGGAGATAGGCGACTGACTTGACTAAATGTGAGGGGGTAGATTCATTGGCTTCTAAGGTCCTTCCAACTTTAGATCTGTGATTTTTCTATTGCCCTTTCTAGCACTGCTGAAGTCAGAGGATATAAGAGACCACCTGAAAGGTCAGTCTTCATGTTCAGAAAAGTTTCTTTAATCTAAAGGAAGCAAATATTGTGTAAGAAATGATTGAAGTCCCTAGGATTTAGAGTTAGAAAGAAACCAGAGAGGGGAAGTCTGTTCTTTAAATTGCTATAAGAAGTAAGCAACAGAGCTGATGCCAATTTTTTTTTTACTATTGCTTCTACTATCCTTAATCATAGAAGGAATTCCTTTCATGTCTATGGTGGCTACATAATTGGACTGTATATTGACAGAGGAGATAAGCTTAAAGTAGTCCAAAGATAGGGAAGAGCCAAAGCTGGAATCTTGCCTAGATTGGAATCCATTCATTTGGAATATGCTGATTTGCTTCACATGGAGAATCTCTAATTATTACAGAACTACATGTGTTGTTGAAAGAGCAAACTGGCATTATTTTTACTGGGATTCAGGTTGAAGCTAATATTCATTTTATTTTGTCATTTGACAGCTACCTGGAACAAGAGATTGAGTGCTGAACTTGGAGTCAGAAAGGCTTAAGTTCAAAAATCCTGACTCAAATAATTAGTCAGTCTGTGGGCCAGGGCAAATTACTTCAGTATACTGTACTTTGGTTTCTTCATCTGTAAAATGATTGGGTTATTTTCAAAGACCCCTAAGGCTCTGGTACTTGCCAGCTCTCGCCCTCTATGTAAGATGTCATATTTCAGAATTCGCTTAATTTATCTGAAATGGAGCAACTGGCTTGGAGTTTCTCACCTCAAAAGGTATCCAGATGGTTTAAAGGAGCAAATAGTTTACCATCCAACTGTTAATTTCAGTTGAAAAGAAAATAGAGAAATTTCAAAGATATATATGAGTTATTTGGGAAGAGACGGGAGCTGAAAAGATATGATTTAAATCCTGTAACGTAATGGATGCCACTGAGAGTCATGTGCTTTCCTTTAACTTGCCCCTAAATTTAGAAACAAGTTTTTGTGTGGTAGAAGTGGAAATAAGGAGATACATTTTTATAAGAAATAATTACCACTCCACTGCCATAGGAACTTTTGGGTTCAAGCAATTATATGACATTCAGGGGGAAAAAGAATTAGCTGCTAGTAAAAATAGCTGCCATTTTTATAATGCTTCAGTAGTTTATAAATTGCTTCATCTGAATGATATCATTTGATCGTCACAAAATTCCTGTGCTCAGGTGGTGCTCCCTTCTTTTTTAAGGAATTCAGTGCCTGGCTTGTAGTCTTCCTCTCTACTTCACTTCCCAATTTGAGTACTTCCAAATAAATGTTGATTTTCCCTTAAATATCTTATACTCTTAAATTTTTATGTATCACTATATCTCAGATGCACTTAGGTGATCCAGTGCACTAGTCTTTGAGTCAGGAAGACCTGAGCTCAAATCTCTCCTCAGATACTTACTAGTTGTGTCACCCTGAGCAAATCACTTAACCTCTATCTGCTCCCAGTTTCCTCAAAAGAAAAGTGGAGTTAATAATAGCACCTACTGCCTAGGATTGTTGTGAGAATAAAATGAGATTATATGAGATTATATTTGTAAAGAGCTTAGCACAGTGCCTGACGCATAGTAGGTACTTAATAAATGCTTCTTTCTTTATCTTAGTCATATATAGGAAAGGTCACTATAAATTCTAAGAATATTATCTTCATGATCCAGCAAAGATAAAGTGAATGTTCACCACCAGAGCCCAGAGTCACAGGAAGAACTTAGTCTGTGTTGGAGGTGGAGACTGAAGAAAGATGATAAAGCATGGAGATAGCTAGGAAGAACTTGTGCCTCAGAAATGTTGCATATGCTTCCTTCTCCAAATATTGCTTGGATTTTTGTTTTTAAAGCTCGGGTCTGAAGTTGTGATTTTCAGTATAGGAGCTGTCTATTGTAATATAAGCCAACAGGTCATCTGTATAATTTATAATTATAGTCTTAGAACAGGAATTCGGGATCTGGGATCTGAACTTTTTGAAAAAAAATACTTTGGTAGCAATAATTTCGATATATCTGATTTCCTTTGTAATCCTATGCATTTTATGTATTTAAAATTCTGAGAAGAGGTTTATAGTCTTCCACAGCCTATCAAAGAGGTCCCTGACACATAAAAAATAGAATCTGTTTTAGAGAGTTTCCTAGGACACCAGGAGTTTAAATGACTAGCTGACAATCACTGCACTAGTATGTATGAGAGGCAGTACATAAAACCATCAACTTGACTCCAAGGTCAGTTCTCCATTCATTAAGTAATACTGTCTCTCTTGCTTGGATGCACTTCCAAAATTGATAGAGATGTTGATGCTTTGTTGCCTGAATCATGATTTGCCAAGGCATTGTATGGTCAAGACATCTCATCCAACTTCTTTCATCTGCCTCTTTATGCTCATTTAGAATGTAACTGCCTACCCTTTGATCTGGCATCCCAAAGAGATAATTAAAAAGAGGAAGGACGTACTTGTACAAAAATATTTATAACAGCTCTTTTTGTAGTGGCAAAGAAATGGAAATTGAGGGGATGTCCATCAACTGTGGAATGACTGAACAAATTGTGATACATGTTGGTGATGGAATACTACTGTGCTATAAGAAATAATAAGCAGGACGATTTCAGAAAAAGCTGAAAAGATCTGCAGGAACTGATGTAGAGCAAAATAAGCAAAACTGGGAGAACATTGTATACACTAACAGCAACACTGGATAATGATCATCCGTGAAAACTTGACTACTCTTAGCCATGTAACGATCTGGGACAATCCTGAAAGACTTATGATTGTTAATGTTATCCACTTTTCTCATCAGTGTACTTATGGTTTTATTTCAGGATTTTGGCTATGTATTGGAGTATTCTTATAACATCAATACGGAAGTATGTTTTGAATGACAATAAAAATAAAATTTTAAAAATAAAAATAGGATGTAACTGTCTTTCTCCTTCATTGTTCTAGGGTGTATCTTATAAAATGCTAAAACACAAGTTACAAAATGGCTTATATTTGTTGAGTCCTTTATGCATCTTGAGATGCTACCAAAGCCTTTGTTCTCTGATATCAGTGGTCTTCTGAGTTAACCATGGAACAAATTATTATCCCAGTTTTATAGATCAATGAACCAAGGACCCTGAAGGTCAAGCCAGTTAGTCACAAAGCCAATTAGTGGCCAGGCTGAGATGGTCTGAGTGCCAATAGAATTCCTATCCCATGATACCAAACTAAACCAATCTAAGATAGTCCCAGAATTGAAAAAGTGCTCAGATTGAAAAGGGAAATAGTAGGTAGGTGCCAGAGTGTGCTATCGCAGATGTATTTCTCCATCGCCACCCCTTACCTCCCAGTTCTCACTTTCTCTCCATGTGCAAAAACTGACAAATCAATAGCCCATTCTGGTACTCATCTTTTCAATTATATCCTACAGTGTGAAATTTACGGTGAGAGATTTGTCTCCCCATTGAAAGAGCCTTAAAACTTTCTTGGAAAGTGATCTATAAAGAAAAAAACCGAACTCTGACAAACCATCCCATTCAGGAATGGAGAAAGGCTTTATTTGTCAGTTTTGCTGAACTCTCTCTGCATGTAAAACACAATGATGATTATTGAAAATTATAGAATGGAATCTATTATCATGTCTGAGTCATATTTTCAATAATGAGAATGAAACAGGGAACTCTCTGTGCATCTTGATCAGTATGAGTGTGTGTGTGTGTATGTAAGAATGAGCACTAAGAAAACACAAACTTATCTTGGAGAACCAGACACTGACCAAATATAATTATTGGAATGTCTACTCAACACCACATATTTTGTAAACTTCCTCTGGGTAGAGGTGGAGTTCTCTTTCCACAGCCTGGATTTATTTTTTCTCTGCCATTAATCACTGTATGTGAATGTTGTTGCTTTTGGAAAACCCCCAGAAATTCATAAGCAAGACATTCCAGAATTAGTTTACATACAGACAGTCCATTATGGCTGAAAAGTGCTTTTGCACACATCATCTCATTTAAGAATAAATTACCTTTGAGCCAGGCCTGCAGATGGGAAGTCCTGGTGAACGTTCAAATCTAGCCTCAGATATTTCTTAGTTGTATGATACTGGGCAAATCACTTAACTCCCATTACCTAGCCTTTACTGCTCTTATGTTTTGGAACTATTACACTGTATTGATTCCAAGATGGAAGTTAAGGGTTTTTTTAAAAAAAGAATAAATTACCTTTAATACTGATTTTGATATAGTGTAAAAATACATTTTTGATATAATAAAATTTTGAGGTTTACTAAGGGCTCTTTTCTTAGGAAACCTGTGAGATGCTAATACTTTATTCCCATTTTGTAGCTGAGGAAAATGGATCTCTATGACCTGCAACTAGTAAATATCAAAGTCTAGACTTGAACTAAGGCCTCTGTCCTCAAATTCATAGTACATTCCCCTTTATGATACAACCAGTCAATTAATCTTTCACAAATACAGAATGAAGATGCCATGGAACAAGACTTTTATATTTTTAAAGCAACACATTTTTTGCATGTTTTAATACTATCATGTAACATTTGTGTTTTTCTTTAAAAATGAAATTCTTTTGTCTAAAATAAGACAACCAAAAGCAACACTTTTCCTTTTTTTTTTAAAAAAAAAAAAAGAGGCTGGAATTTTGAAGAAATTCTTCCATAAGAGGCAAAAACTATCAGATGGCTGTTGAGCTATGTATTTCTAAATGAAAAACATCAAATTTCAGATTGTTGGACTTTGGGGTTGTTGGGCATCATAGTGTTCTTAGCAAAACTTCACAGGGATGGTACTAAGACCCTCTTTTAAGGGCCTGAGATTGACTCCCCCTACTCATTGCCATTTAATGTCCATTTTGGTCTTTCAAAACCTTGGACAACAATATGAAATGATGGTAAAGCCATGACTTTCATCCAGCAGTAACCTGATATGATTTGTGTGACTGGAGGGAAAGTGTTTGATAAAGTCTATTTCTGTCATCAGTCAACCAATCTACAAGCATTTAGTATCTATTATGGGCCAGGCACTGGGGATATAGACAAAAATGACCCTGGCCTTAAGTTGCTTATAGTCTATAAAGAAGAAATGGCATGTACAAAGATAAGGAAATAAAAAATATATAATTTTTAGGGAGAAGATCACTAGCAATTTAGCTGATCAACAAACATTTATTATGTACCTATAGCTTGCCAAGCCCTTTACTAGGCTCTGGGGATATCAAGATAAAATTGCCCTCAAAAAGTTACATTCTATGGGCATGTAGAGTAGATATGTACACAAATACTCATATATGGTATATGTAAAAAATAAAAGGACAGTTAGGTGGTATAATGATGGAGTACTGGACCAGAAGTCAGGAAGATTCATCTTCCTGAGTTCAAATTTGACCTTAGACACTTACTAGCTGGGTGACCCTGAGCAAGTCAATTAACCTTGTTTGCCCCAGTTTCCTCATCTAGAAGATGAGCTGGAAAAGGAAATGGAAAATTGCTCCAGTATCCTTGCTAGGAAAACCCTAAATGGGATCATGAAAAGTTTGCCATTACTGAAATGATTAAACAACAACAATAGCAAAGATTTTTAAAAGTCCATCCCTTTATTCTCTTACATTCTATCTTCTTCACTTGCCTGCCATTGGGTTTAGACAATGGCAGACAGTTTCATTCTTCTCTTTGTGTTTTTGGTTTGTCAATATTATGGTCTTATGAGAAATGCAGAAGATGGGAGGCAAAAAGAAGAGGGAGCTTCAAAGTTCATTTTAACCATATCTTCACAGCACACAATAATCTGAATGGAGATTCTGACATTTTCTCACTTGAAAGATCCCTGGAAAGTATTTCTGATTTTTTCTAGGCATGAAATTTCTGTCTAGTAAACAGGTCTTTGACCTCTTAAATTTCTTGATCCCAAAATCTTATCTTCTAATGTAAATATTTGTTTGCTTGTTTGTTTTTGTTTTTGCCATCCAGCCCATTTGAACACGTTCAAACTGAAGTCACCTAATAATGAAGTATATGTTGACTTAATTTGGAGACCCTTTACCACCCAGGTCTTTTCAGAATGTCCCTGCTTTTGCAACAAATATTAGTACTTGAGATGTAACTGTCTTCTTGGTGGTCTTAGTTTATGCTCATCATGAGTCCTGTAAAGTGAGGTAACCCAGTGTTCCATTCATCAATGCTTCTTACTGCCTTGGCACACTTGATGAGATGAATTCTGCCAGCTCCTCTGTTTTTCTGGCGAAGGAAAGCCTATGAGTCATCGTTCAGTTTAGTTGAAGCTTCTTCATGTTGTCTATGAGGCGGCATGGTATAGGGAAAGTGTGTTGTACTCTAGAGCAGGGGAGGAGGTGGAGAATGCTGGCAATTTTAACAATTGGCTCTTCAAAAAGGCATGTAAAACACACTTTTAAGTTTAATCTGCTTTATGAACATTTTCTTCATCATTTTCTTATATCTAGAAAATCAACCAAACAGAAATGAAGCCCTAATTTGTAGCATCTGCCAAATTCTGAGGTGTTAATAAAGACACTGAAAATTTAACAATCAGTTGCATTTGATCTGACTATGGCATATTACTGGACTTGGATCCCCATTCAGGAGAGAACTGGGATCAATTCTTACCTCTAACCACTGACTAGTTAGGTGACTTTGGACAAATTGCTTAACCCTGCTAGCATTTTATTTCCTTAGCTATGAAATTGGGATGAAAATACTGCTCTGACTATTATTAAGTGGCATTATTCATAGAGAACTGGACCTGGAATCAGGAAGATCTGAGTTCAAAAGTGGGATCAGACACTTACAAGCTGAATGTATGATCCAGGCAAATGTTTAAGCTCTGTCTCAGCTCCCTCAATTGTAAAATGGGGTGATAATAGCACTTTCCTTCTAGGGTTGTTGTGAGGAACAAATAAGATAATATTTGTGCTTAGTAGCATAGCACTGGAATAAATACTTGTTCCCTCCCTTCCCTGTAAAAATGGAATGAAATATTGTATGTGAAAAGAAATGCATTGTTAACCTTCAAGCACTAGTTAATGCCTGGTGCCTGGTTTCTTTCAGAGCAAGAATATTAACAAAGATATGATTGAAAAACAACATGAAGATGTCTTGTTGATGGTGATGTTGCTCCAAAACTTGATTTACAGATGACATCATATACTCTTTGCATCTAGTCCTGAAACATTGCAAATTTCTCAGCGAAACTACAGAAATATGAGAGAAATTGTCATGACTAGAGAAGATAAAAAACACACATTGATCAGATCATGTTGTGTAGCTAATAGGCCCTTCTAGCCGTTACTCCATCCATCCATAGACTTTGAATTGATGCAATAGTGAAACAATGAGCTGCCCTCAGAATTGAGAAGTAGGAGGAGAACAGACTGGACTGGATTTGCAAAAGTGAGCAACTCTTTCAATGATACAAGTCTGTTCTTGGCCAGACTTCTCATAAATGGAAATCTGGAAAGATCTGGCATTTCCTCAGCATAGGAGCTCTTTGTTCAACCTTCTGGGAACAAACACGATTAAATCTAATTCCTCTTTCATATGATAGCCCCTCCAGTAACTTGAAGGTGACATCCCATCTTTCTTTTACCTACTGAGTGTACTGATTAATAACAGGATCACAAAACTCCATTAGATTGTGAGGTCCTTGAAAGCAGGCACTATTTTTCATTTATGCTTCTGTTTGTTTTGTTCTGTTTACCTTTCTTTATATCACCAGCTCTTAGGACAGTGTCTAGCACATAGTAGGCACTAAGTAAATGATTATTGAGCCTCTGACTGACCACCAAGATAAAGAGTATCATTTTATCATTGCTCTAGTCATCTATTAAGATATATTAACTACCTGCTATGAGTCAGGGCAGCCAGCTGCTAAGTAGGCAGAGCACAACCCTTATGACAAACACTGGCTGTGTGATTTTGAGCAAATCACTTATTTTTTTAGTGCCCCAACTGTCTAGCATCTAGGTGGCTCAGTGGAGAGAGGACCGACCTGGATTCATCATCTTTCTGAGTTCAACTCTAACCTAAGACACTTACTAGCTATGTGACCCTAGCAAGTTTTTTACCCTGTTGCCTCAGTTTTCTCATCTGTAAAATGAGCTGGAATAAAGAAATGGCAAATCACCCCACTATCTGCCAAGAAAACTCCAAAAGGGGTCACAAAGTGACAGACATGACTGAAAAACAACCAAATAACAACTACCAAATGTGTTTGTTTCTCTGCAGATTCTTCTTTAAGACATTCCAAGAAACCTCCTGCCTAAAGATAGCATTTCCCTCCCCAGAAAATAATTTATAATTACTTTCAGCCATTTTTCAATCTGGAGAGTTTAATGTTCTTTGGCTGTTCAACAGCTGTTTCATAGCAGTGATGGAAAAGACTTCATATCTTTTTTTAATGGTATCATGTCATAATAATATTGCCTATGTCCCTATGTACTAAATCGGGAGGCTAAGGATTTGGCCTTGTAACTTAAATTTATTATAATAATAACATACATTCATGTCAGAGAAGCAGATTTTTATTTCTTTGTTTGTGAGACCTTTACTATCCCACTGAAATGGGTGTCAGGTCTGTTCATCACCCTCCTATCCACTTCCTTCAATTTTCGTTTTTGACTCCAAAAATAGTGTCCTACCTTAGACACTTATTGACTGTAACCTTTGGCAAGTTATTTACTCACCCTAAGCCAAAGTTTCCTCATTTGTAAAATGGGGATCATAAAAGCACCTGCATTGCAGGGTTGTTGTGAAGTTCTAATGAGAAAATATAGGAAAAAAAATGTGCAAACTTAAGTATAAATAATAATAGTTACTATTTATATAGCACTTGATTTCCATATATTATAGGCTATTATTATTCCTAGTAATACAATGCCCCATTATTTTATTAATAATAATAATAGCTAATATATATGTATATATATATATAACTATATATGTATATA
>NC_058130.1:385259445-385438877 GCF_016433145.1 Gracilinanus agilis
TATATATACTTATATATTTTATATTATTATTTTCTCCAGTTGGATTTAGGTATTGTTCTGCATAGGACCAAAGGGACGAATCAAATGACTAATCATTGAGAGTTGACCTAAAATAATGTTTCTCAATCTAATTTGGTTACAAAACACTTTAGGCCTGATACTGACAGAACCCATAATTGCTGGCTTGGGGGGAATCTGAGGATATGTAATATTCCTCACAAAATAAGGACTGAGATTTTTTTGGTGTGAAAAAGATGAAATGAAACCTATTTTAATATCAATTACCCCAATAGTTCTATCGAACCCCATAATAGCATCACCATGAATATTCTTTCCAAAGATATAAATTTCAAGCCCTCATTCTTTATCCTATGGGATTCTTGTCCATGGCTTTCCATAAATTATTCTTGAAGGATATCCAATAGACTGGAGGCTTTCATTTATTTCTTCAAATAATATGCACTTAGAGCAGCATACTAAGGTTGGGCAAAATTCAAATCTGGCCTCAGACACTTACTATGTGACCCTGAGCAAGTCACTTAATCCTGTTTGCCTTAGTTTTCTCATCTGTCAAATGAGCTAGAAAAAGAAATGGCAAGCCATTCTAATATGTAACACCCAAATGGGATCACAGAGAATGAGACATGATTGAGAAACACCTGAACAACAACTAAGACTAGCTCTCCATTTTTTTTCACTCTACATGATTCGTCTACCTTCTTTATCTAAATAAAAAAAACAAGTAAGTTTTATTAATAAATTTTGTTTTTACATAATAATTCTTTCCAAATATTTCTCAGTTATACCAAGCTTGCCCTTGTTAATGATGAAAAACGATTCATCAAAACCAACTTAAATCTAACTTCAAACACTTCCTAGCTATCTGAACCTGTGTAAGTCACTTATCTCTGATTGCTTAGCCCTTGACATTATTCTCTCTTAGAGCTAATACTAAAATAGAAGGTAGGGGTTTAAAAATGAAATAAAACAAAACAAAAAACAACTCATACAGAATCTACATCTGACAGGATAGGCAACATTTCAAATCAGTGGTTTGCTGCCTCTTTACAGGAGGGAAGAAGGTATATTTCATTAATTGTTCTCTTGGGCAAAGGGTATTAATTATGTATATTCAGTTTGGCATCTATTTAGAGTTCTTTTCTGTTTACATTATTGTAGTTATTCTGTTTATTTCTCCTGGTCTCTAGTACCTTGTTTTACATCTAGAGCAATCATATTTAATAATATTCACATGCGATCATATTTCCCACTTTTGAGTCAATCAATAGGCATTTATTAAGTGCCTATTAGGTACCAGGCACTGTGTTACATTCTGGGGATAAAAAAAGAAGCAAAAGACAGTCCATGCCATCAAGGAGCTTGCAATCTAATGGGAGAGGCAACATGTACAAATGATTATGTACAAAGCAGTTATGTACAGAATAAATGGGAAATAATCAAGAGAAGGAAGTCAAGAGAATTAAGAGGGATTCAGAAAGGCTTCCCATAGCAGGTGGGATTTAAAGTTGACTATTTGTTTCCTGTCCATTAAGATATATTAATTTTCTTTTCTTTTAATATTTGATATTTATCAAATTCTAGTGCTTTTCAGCTTCCTTTTCAAAAAATTATTAAGATATATAGGCATGGAGATCAGAGTGATCACCAAAACTTTGACCTCTTTCACTTCATAATTCTGAACCAAGTTTTCCAATATATATATGTCCCATCCCTTTTCACATAAAAATTATCATACCTATGCTGACTTGGTTTGGAGAATTTTGCCAAGTTTTTCATATAATTTTTCTACCTTTTCATCTTCTTCAGTGGGCATTGGTGTACTTGTATTAATAGAAGACTTAAAATTATCTTCGTGGTGGTCCTTTTGCATATTTTCAGATTGCAAAGCACAATGGCAAAGTATCCATGAAATAATATTCCCATTGCTTTTTGGCACAGGATGAAACCAAACCTGTCATTTCTGCTAACTCCTTTTTTTGTCTCTACAGGAAGAACCTGTGAGCCATACTTATATTTAACAACAAATTCCTTTTGTCTTCTGGATTTATTTATAAGAAGAATGCCGATATTGATATGATTAAATTCTTCCAATGATATGCCAAGTCTTTGGTTGTCAAATATGAATTGCACATTTAGAGTATGAACCATTAAATTTATTTTTTTATTCAAAACATATTTCCATGTTAGCCATGTTGCAAAAAAGACCCAAGAAAAAAGAAAGTGAAGAAGTTGTGCTTCAATCTGCATTAACACTCATCAGTTCTTTCTCTGTAGATGGAGAGCATTTTCTATCATAAGCCCTTTAGAATTGTCTTTGATCATTATATTGATCAAAATAGCTAAGTCATTCACAGTTGATCATCATACAATATTGCTGTAATTGTGTAAAATATTCTATTTCTGTCTTTTTCACTTTCTATTAGTTCATAAAAGTCTTCTCAGGTTTTTCTGAAACTATCCTTTTTGTCATTTCTTACAGCACAATATTATTTCATCATGATCATATACTACAACTTGTTCAACTATTCCTCAATTTATGAGTATCCCCTCAATTTCAAGGTCTTTGACATCACAAAAAAATTGTTAAAATATTTTTTTTACACAGAAGTCTTTTCTTTCCTTTTTTATCTTTTTGTTATACAGATTTAGTCGTGGTATTGCTGTATCAAAGGGTAAGCACAATTTTATAGCCCTTTGGGCAAAGTTTCAAATTGCTCTCTAGAACATGAGTATCAGTTCCAGTTCCACTAACAGTGAGTGCATTATCATCCCAATTTTCCTCTTCAACAGTTGTTATTTTTCTTTTCTGTTATATTAGCCAATCTGATAGATGTAAAGTAGAATCTCAGAGTGCTTTTAATTTTCAATTCTCTAATCAATAGTGATTTAGAGCACTGTTTCGTATGACTATAGATAACTTTGATTTCTTCATCTGAAAACTATCAATTGGAGAATGAGTTTATTCTTACAAATATCATTCAGTTTTATATATATTTGAGAAATGAGGCCTTTATCAGAGAAATTTACAATAAGTTTTCCCCCAGTTTCTTCTTTTCTTCTAATCTTGACTCTATTGTTTTTATTTGTGAATGACCTTTTTAACTTAAAGATAAGTTTTACTTAACTTAATGTAATCAAAATTATTCATTTTATACCCCATGATCCTCTATTTTATTTGGTATAAATTCTTTCCTTATCTGTAGATCGAATGATAAAATTTCTCATGTTCCCCTAATTTGTTTATGATATCACCATTTATGTCTAAATCATGTGATCATTTTGAACTTATCTTTGTATATAATGTGGGTGTTGGGCCACATCTAGTTTCTGTCAAAATAGCTTTCCAGATTTTCCAGCAATTTTGTCAGTTCTTGTCCCAAAAGCTTGGATTTGGGCCTCTTTTTTTTTTTTCATTATGGCTTTCAGGTATTTCAATAATTCTTAAATTATCTTTCCTGGTTCTATTTTCTAGGCTAGTTTTTTTTCCCCAATGAGATATATTTTGCATTGTTTTCTGTTTTTTAATTCTTTTGACTTTGTTTCATTGTTTCTTGAAGTTTCATGGAGTTGTTATCATCCACTTGCCTAATTCTTATTTGAAGAAATCATTTTCTTCAGTAAGCTTTTGTACCTTTTTCCATTTGAGCAATTTCTATTTTTAAGGGATCCTTCCTGCAGTGAATTGTTGTATTTCTTTTTCCATTTGGCAAAATTTTTCAGGATGTTTTTTCTTCAGTATTATTTTTGTGCCCCTTTAACAAACTGTTTTTCATAATTTTCTTATGTTGTTCTCATTTATTTTTTTAAATTTTTACTCTCCATGTTTTATCCTCTCTGAAATGATAAACACTTTGATCACGGTTATACCTGTATGATCATGAAAAACAAATTTCCTTTTTGCTCATGTTGTAATAGAATATACTCATATAAAACAAACAAACAAAAAACAAATAAAAACACACACAAATAAAGTGAAAAATAGTATGCTTCAATCTACATTAATATTCAATCAGTTCTTTTTCCGGAGGTGGCTAGAATTCTTTGTCATAAGTCCTTCAAAATTGTCTTGGATCATTGTATTACTGAGAATAGCTAAGTCTTTTACTGTTGATCATTGCCCAATATTGCTATTACTTTGTGCTCTGTTCTATTGATTCTGTTTACTTTATATCTTTTTACTTCATACTTTATACTTATGCATCATTTCATATAGATCTTATCTGTTTATTTTGGGGAAATCATCTGGCTTTTCATTTCTTATAGCTCAATAGTATTATTTTTTTTTCCATAACCCTCACCTTCTGTCTTGGAGCCAATTGGCTCCAAGGCAGAAAAGTGGTAAGGGTAGGCAATGGGGGTCAAGTGACTTGCCCAGGGTCACACAGCTGGGAAGTGTCTGAGGCCGGATTTGAACCCAGGACCTCCCATCTCTAGACCTGGCTCTCAGTCCACTGAGCTACCCTGCTGCCCCTTCAATAGTATTCTATCACAATTGTATACCACAATTTGTTCAGTTATTCACCAATTGATGGACATCCCCTCAATGTCCAACTTCTTGCCACCACAAATAGAGCTTCTATAAATATTTTTGTACAAATTCATTTTTTTTCTTTTAAAAAAATTCTTCATACAGAATTAGTAGTATTATTACTAGACTGTTATTGCAACAGCAGTGTTTCTACAGTCTTTGCCATGCTCCCAGCTGACCTCCACTCAGAAATGTCAGGCCTTTCCTATTGATATCCTAAGTTGTCCTGGGTTGGAAAATATCTCTCTCCAACCTTTTGTTGGCTCTGCCACTCCTGAATTCGGTTTAAGGAATTATTTTAAAGTTGTTTGGGAGGGGAATATTGGAAGAGTTCAGCTGAGTTGCTGCCTATACTCCTCTCTCTGGGGTCCATTCCCAATTTCTATTTATGGATAGCATAACAATGGGAAAATTGATGATGAAACCAAAATTTTCTTCCCAAACTCTAAATCATATCCTATGGAGTGCCAAGATTCTACAAAATAAAGATCAAAGGTAAATATTCTTCAATGAAATAGCAGCATTTTGTAAATGGAGCTGGGCTTGAAATCCCTCTGAATTATGGATGAACTCTTTTAGAATGTCCTCCTGGAACTGGGTCAGGGTAAGGGTGGAGAATGAACTTGGAGTTTTCAAGGAGAGGGACAATTCTGTAAAATCTCAGAAAATGGAGTGAAAATCTAGGCCATGCTCTGGGTGGGGATGCCTCTTGAGAGAATTTCTGGAGACTGAAATGAGGATAGGCCTAGTTCCCAATTCTACCCTTGAAATAACATATTCTGTGAAATTGTCATTTTATTTATTGTGTTTTCCCCCTGTAAACCTTTCCCTTCAAGATATAGTAGTAAAACATTTTCTCTAAAGAGCTCTAAGGAAGAGTGGTGTGCTATTTCATGGCAAAAAAAAAAAAAAACAACAACACTTTAGACTAGGTGTGTAAGCCTTCCTTGCAAACTAAACTGGGGTGGAGAGTAAAGTGGAAATTCAGTACTAAGAGAGCTGATGGGAACAGTAGAAGAGAAGAGGACATACTGAGTTACATCCTTAGCTTATTAGTATAAATAGAGTCATTCACTCACTGTCTTGGTTAACATATAATATATAGATAGTGGGTCTGTGTTTGGCAAAGTATAAGTCACATATCTAATATCCATTTAGATTCTTGTTTTTATGTTGTTCTGTATATGCTTGTTTGTACAAATGAACATTTGAGTAACATACAGAAGCTTGAAAAAACAAACCCCTCAAATATTCATAATCATCAAGAATCTGAGGAGAAAACAAGCATTTCCAAATCTAGTTCCAATTCCAAATCCCAAGTAGGAAGAAATGTAATTCTGGCAAAAGTTATCTCTAATTTAAGCCTATTTTAAATTTTCCTGATAGGCAATATGTGTTGCATGAACACATTTCAAAAATTAGTACAATTTTCTAACAATTACAAAGAAAACATAGACATCGTTTTTTGTAAAGTACATAGGATGAACTGTCCTTCCTTGCCCTGAGACTGGCTTATGTAAGAAAAGGGAGAAATGGAAAAAAAATACAATACAATACAATTAAATTTAAAAAATTTAAACCCTTATCTTACATCTTAGAATCAATACTGTGTATCCATATCAAGACAGAACAGTAAATGCTAGGTGATGGGACTTAAGTGACTTTCCCAGAGTCACACAGCCAGGAAGTATCTGAGGCCAAATTTGAACCCAGGACTTCCCATCTCTAGACCTGGTTCTCAATCCACTAAGCCTCCTTGCTGCCACCCCCATACATTTTATTTTAATGTGAGTTATTATCTCTATTATTCCCATATATTTAAAAATTATTGAATGTAAACAATTGCTACCTTCCCATTTGATATGTTGTTTTTAATATTGTTAGATTCATAATAATTTTAAAATATAAGAGATTTGGGGTACCTTATTTAGACAAATTAGTATTAAGGCAGGTGGACCCTGTAGTACTGAGGATACAAATACAAATGACATCTCCCTGTCCTTGAAGAAACAGCATTCTAATAGAAGAAAATTCATAAAGGGAGCTAAAACACATCGGGTCAAGGTCTGGTTTTGAAATCCAGAAAATCAGAGGCTTAGATTTGAGGGGAATTAAATTTGGCTAACCTGGACCATTCCACAAAATGAAGGTCCCAGGAGGAACTCACCATTGGAAAAATAGGGGTAGAGGGACATTTCAGGATGAGAAGGCAATAGAGATGGTTGGATATTATAAGTGAGGAGCCCCCAGGAGCTGAAACAAATGTAAGTCTCAGGATGGTTTAGCAACAACTAAGGCATGGTTGTGAAGTGCAGAAAGGAGCTGAGCCAAGAGTAGAATGATCTATATCTTAAAGGGAGGCATGAAAGCTGGAAGTTGTAGGTGAAGAATGTAATTTGGGCGTGTTGCAGTGAAAATGTGTAGAATTAGAAGATGGAGGTTATGTGTAAGAAACAGCAATTAAGCCAACATAGCTGGATCATTAGGCTAGGGAGGGTGGTACTCTGGATAGTGACCTGAGCCTGGAGTCAGAAAGCCTCACGTTCCTGAGTTCAAATCTGGCCTCAGATATTTACTCCAATATCTTTGCCAAGGGAACCTCAAGTATCCCAAGGAGTGGGACATGACTGAAAATGACTGAATAACAACAATAACACATGGCTTTTAAGTGTAGCAGGAATGGAAAAATACAGAAAGTAAATTCAAATGAGAAAGTAGAAATTCACAGAGATAAAAACCCAGGGCTTTAATGGGAAGCACAGACACGACAAAGCTTCTTTCAAAGTTTCTATCACCCAAAGCTGATTGTGTATCATTTCCAGAACAAAAGACAAGCTTATGTGATGTCAAGGGACTTTTCTGGCCACCTCTCTAATGTGAGAGACCTTTCTGCTCTTCACAATCTTCTGCCTTGCTTCTCCCAGACCTCTTGCTTTATTTTCTGTCCTTCCCATCCCCCTGTAAGATGCTAGGGAATTCTGTCCAATTTGAAACCAGTCAGCAGCCTCATCTTAATGAAAGAATGAATGAAGCATTGGATAAGTGTTTACTATTTATGAAGCACTGTGCTAGATCCTGAAGATATAAATAAAAAGTTCAAATTCTAACAGGAAGAAAACACGTATGGAAGGTTTCAGTTGAGAGTCAGATGGAGAGATCTAATGGTCCTTAGGGGGCAAAGCAAATGTTATTGCTGCTTCTTGAATGACATTCCCACTTATAAATCATATCCATTTCTGATGTAGAAAGATTTTCCAGTGCCAAGGACTTTGGTAGGAAGAACTTTCTTTCCTGGGCTTTTAGAAGCTGGGGCTATATGTGTCCTCAGGAACAGTTGCTAGGCTGCATCTCCACAGGGATTGCTTCCCAGGATAATGGTTGAAGACTTAGCTAGAAACAGTGCTGTTCCCAAAGCTTTTAAATATCTTTTCTTTTTTGTCAAAGAGATGAAATAGAATGGAGGTGGTCAGGACTCCTAGGTCAGAGGAAATAGAATTGTTTTTGGCATTTAGAGAGTATTACCAAATTATAGATGACAAGTTTAATCAAACTGATTACACAGATAATTTTTAGTCTCTTCTAAATTAGACCTTTTTTATTTTTGTTTTTCTGTGATCAGTGTGAATTTGTTTTTCTAAGACAGAAATTTTGATCAGGGTGATCTTCCAAACTTGTTTCAAAATGATTTTTTTTTGTCTAAAGAACAATGAAAAATCCCCACCCATCCAGATGAAGATGATGATGATGATGATGATAAGATGACAATCTATCCAGGCTACTTCTCTTTTGGTATGATGCAATCTACTATACCAAAATGGTGATGATAAGGTCTATATCTTAATAATGTAGGAAGCGTACTTTGCTTCAGTATCTATACCCCTTACTTCACCGAGGAGCAAAATTTTGGATCATACATTTAGAACTGTGAAGGACACTGATTCTGATGCCATCATTTTACACATGAGGAAACTGAGGCATGGAGGTAAAGTGGTTTACCCAAGGTCATAAAGGTAGTAAGTGGCAGGGTTGAGATTTGAACATGTTCCTCTGAATCTAGACTTACATCAACAGTGTCAGACTCAAATAGAGATTATGTCCACTAAACCATACACAAGAATCCCTGCAGCCTGAATACTGATGTATGAAATTCACATATTAACATTATTTATATTCTAGTGTATTTTTATTTATTTGGCTAAATATTTTCCAGTTTCATTTTACTCTGTTTCAGGCTGAAGTTAGCAGTGCTAGGCAGCAAATTTGTTATTGCTGATTTAGAGCTTTTTAAATAAAATTGTACCATGTAACTTCTCCTGATGTCTGTGATCAATGGCTATGGATCCAGGGCTACTTATATCCAATAGGTCATAGAATATGAAGCAAAGATGGACAATGGACAATGTGTGATTCTACCACAAAATCTTGACCCTGCCTGGTAGTGGAGTCCTTGCTGGCTCTGTTTTATTTCCTTGACCCAGCATTCTTACCTAGATCTGGCGTGGATGTCTTCTCCTATCTGCCTTAGCTGATCCACTAGGACTGGACATCTTATATGCCCAATGATATCTGACAGATACCCACCACTGAGCCTCATTTTCAGTCTTGGTCCCTCCTCACCAGCCCTGTTGCTCATATTCCATGACAAGAACAGATGAGTAAATTGAGTTATTACAATGGTAGGAAATAATCTCATAATTGGTGATGATGCAGAGATTTGAAATCATCCTAAGTTTTCTTTAATAATCACTTATTTCACATATTTGATAATATTAAACTGGATAAATATATAATTTTTAAAAAATGAAAACATAAAACAAACATTGACTGCTTCTCTGCTCTTTTACGCACACATTGAAAATGTTAGATACTTTAGAAAGTTTGTTTTATTTTCTCATTAAAATTACTTTCATGGAGCAGGCTTTATATTACATGGGTCGAGATCCATCCACTACATCTTTAACTAAGATATTGCCTCACTCACAAAGGAAGACCTTGAAAATATAGAACTATAAACAATGAACTAGCATATCATGACAGTTGGGGAAAAGTATTGTCTAGTGTGAAGTCCATGATGTATTTCATATTTTTTTAATAGTATAGTAATTAGTCCTGTGCCAGTTGTCCTTGTATAATCGAGAAAGTTCTAAGCTTCAGATGTCCCTGAATTAATTTCCCTTGAAGAATATTTT
Organism: Gracilinanus agilis; assembly: GCF_016433145.1. Classification (NCBI taxonomy): domain Eukaryota; kingdom Metazoa; phylum Chordata; class Mammalia; order Didelphimorphia; family Didelphidae; genus Gracilinanus; species Gracilinanus agilis. Next base: position 385,269,184 of record NC_058130.1, read on the forward strand.
AAATAAATCAGCAGTACAAAATAAAATAGGTTTTTATTTAAAAAGCAGTGACATAATATAAAGAATTTACTAGAAAAATAAGTTAGTACTTAATTTCCTTAAATTTAGTAGCCTTTAATTTATTTATTTTAATAGAGTTAGAAAAGATTTGTGTCTTTTAAATTCATTGTATTCTATCAACTGCTGAATTTGTAGCTAATATATGGATGTTATTCCTCTACATTTCCCACATCTACCTCATTTGTCATTATTCTGTTCACTTACTCATGTCTATGTTTCTCCTAGTTATATCTTTCAACATTCCCAGGTGGTCAGCTATTTCAAATCTAAATTAGTAGCAACCTAAAGCAGAGACATCAAACACACAGCTCAAAATATTATTCTGAAACATGCTTGAATCAGATTAAAATGTAGTTTCTGTCCTATTTCAATATTGTTGTCTTGTGATTGGACTTGGATAACTGGAAGAAAGAGTGAGGCAGCTCTGCCTCATTTAAATCCAATTCACACACAAATCAAGACATCCTCCCTGCTATCATTGGTCCTCTTTGAAAACAAAGCACAAGCAACAAAAACAATATGTTGATGTATTAATAAAAAAGAAATATGTAACCATGTAGTTTTCTAAGTGTATGTATGGTCCAAAGGAATCCTTATGTATGATTTAGTGACCCCATTTCTACTTTGAATTAGAAGTCACTACCCAATGGGGCAGATGCCATTTCATGAATGAGTGACAAGATGGGGAAAAGATGGCTCTTCCTTAGTATCGTGTTGTTATATTATATTGACTTAGAAAAGTACAAATTAACTATCTATTTCATATTATATTTTTATTTATTTTGGCAAACATTTTCCAATTACATTTTTTAAATTTTTATTTTTTAGAAAAGTTATCATTGTTACATGATAGATATTCTTACTTTCCCCTTCAACCCCCAACCTCCTCCTCCCACCCCACATAGCCAATGTGCATTTCCCCTGGTTTTAACATGTGTCATAGATCAAGACTTATTTCCAAATTGTTGATAGTTGCTTTGGTGTGGTAGTTTCTAGTCTACATCCCCAATCATGTCCACCTCAACCCATGTGTTCAAGCAGTTGCTTTTCTTCTGTGTTTCCTCTCCTGTAGTTCTTCCTCTGAATGTGGGTAATGTTCTTTTCCATGAATCCCTCAGAATTGTTATGGATCATTGCATTGCTGCTTGTACAGAAGTCCATTACATTCATATTTTACGACAGTGTATTGGTCTCTGTGTATAATGTTCTTCTGGCTCTGCTCCTTTCACTCTGCATCAATTCCTAGAGGTCTTTCCAGTTCACATGGAATTCCTCCAGTTTATTATTCCTTTTAGCACAATAATATTCCATCACCAGCATATACCACAGTTTGTTCAGCCATTCCCCAATTGAAGGGCATACCCTCGTTTTCCAGTTTTTTGCCACCACAAAAAGTGTGGCTATAAATATTTTCGTACAAGTCTGTTTATCTATGATCTCTTTCGGGTACAAACCCAACAATGGTATGGATGGATCAAAGGGCAGGCATTCTTTTATAGCCCTTTGAGCATAGTTCCAAATTGCCACCCAGAATGGTTGGATCAGTTCACAACTCCACCAGCAATGCATTAATGTCCCAATTTGGCCACATCCCCTCCAACATTCATTACTCTTCCCCTACTATCATTTTAGCCAATCTGCTAGGTGTGAGGTGATACCTCAGGGTTGTTTTGATTTGCATTTCTCTAATAATTAGAGATTTAGAGCACTTTCTCATGTGCTTATTGATAGTTTTGATTTCTTTATCTGAAAATTGCCTATTCATGTCCCTCTCCCATTTATCAATTGGGGAATGGCTTGATTTTTTATACAGTTGATTTAGCTCTTTGTATATTTGAGAAATTAGACCCCTGTCAGAGTTTTTTCTTTTTTTCCCCCCAATTTGTTGTTTCCCTTCTGATTTTGGTTGCATTGTTTTTGTTTGTACAAAGATTTTTAATTTAGTATAATCAATCATCCCATTCACATTCGGAGTTATAATTATCATTTGTGTATTCTCCAACATTTTGGTATCCTCTCTCAGTTCCACCCCTTCTTCTTAGGCTATTTCCTTTTAAGCCAGTGATTTGTTTTAAACCAGTAACCCTTGTCCCCTCCCTTGATTTACTATCCTTTATACCCCCTCCATTGTTATTCCCCTCTTTTTATTTTTAAGGTTTAATGAATTCCCTCTCCCTTTTCCTCCCCTCCCTTTTTTGACCTCCCCACTCCCCTGCTCCCCTTGGTTTATCCCTTCTGACTTACTCAGTAGGGTTAGATAGAGTTCTATATCCCAGTGGATATAGCTACTCTTCCCTCTCAGGGTTAATTCCACTGAGAGTAAGGTTTAAATATTACCTCTTAATGCTCTCTTCCTCTCCTTTTTAAAATAGTATTCATCCCCTCCCCTTCCCATGCCCTCTTTGTGTGTAATAGAATATCCTATTTTTCTTATTCATTCAAGTTTCTCTTGGTATCCTCTACTATTCACCTCCCTTTTTTGCACCCACCCCCTTATCATCTTAGACCATTTATACTCCAACCTCTCCCTTTGAATAATTGTTCTAATTACTATAATAGTGGATACTATAATAGTGAATAGAGTCCACTACAGAGAATTACACATAACATTTCTCCATATAGGAATACAAATAATTAGATCTTATTGAAGCCCTTAAAGAGGCACATTTAAGAATAAGAGTTTTCTTTCTTTCCCCTCTGTTTCTTATTTACCTTTTCATGTTTCTCTTGGTGTTTTTTTTTTTTGTTGTTGTTGTTGGATATCAAACTTTCCATTTAGTCCTGGTCTTTTCTGTGCAAATTCTTGGAAATCTTTTATCTTGTTGAATGCCCATGCTTTCCCCTGGAAGTATATAGTCAGTTTTGATGGGTAGGTGATCCTTGGTTGTAGACCCAGTTCTCTTGCCTTTGTGAATATCATATTCCAAGTCTTGCAGTCTTATAGTGCGGGGGCTGCCCAATCCTGTGTGATCCTGATTGGTGCTCCTTGATATCTGAATTGTCTCTTTCTGGCTTCTTGTAAAATTTTTTCTTTCACTTGGAAGCTCTTGAATTTGGCTATTATATTCCTGGGGCTTGTCTTTTCAGGGTTTAGTGTAGAGGGCAATCTATATATCCTTTCAATGTCTATATTGCCCTCTTGTAGAAATTCAGGGCAATTTTGCTGAATAATTTCCTTTAATATGGAGTCCAAATTGCTATTAATTTCTTCTTTTTCAGGAAGACCAATGATTCTCAAATGATCTCTTCTAGACCAGTTTTCTTGATCTGTCAGTTTCTCAGTGAGATATTTCATGTTTCCTTCTATTTTATCTGTCTTTTGACTTTGCTTTATTTGTTCTTGTTGTCTTGAGAGATCATTGGCTTCTACTTGCCCAATTCTTGTCTTTAGAGATTGGTTTTCTGCTATATTCTTTTGATTTTCCTTTTCGATTTGGTCTATCCTGTTTTCCAGCTGTTTGATTTTGGTCTCCAATTTGCTTATCAATTCCTTTGATTTGGGAACATTTTTTTCTAATTGCCCAATTCTAGCCTTTAGAGACTGGTTTTCAGCTATAATCTTTTGGTTTTCCTTTTGAATCTGGTCTGTTTGGTTCTTCAAGGCTTCCAGATGATCATTTCTGGTCTTCAATTTGCTTGTCAATTCATTTGATTCCTGAGCCTCACTTTCTAATTGTGAAATTCTGCCTTTTAAACTGTTATTTTCTTGCCAGTTCTCTACCATCTTTCTCATAATCTCAGATTGAACTCTTCAATAGCTTGTGACCAGTTTTCATTATTTTGGGAAGGTTTGGATATGATTACTTGTTTGTTCTCCTCTGCTGTTTGCTCTATTATCTGGATTTTCTCTGTGTAAAAGTTGTAGATTGTTAAAAATTTCTTCCTGATCTTTCTCTTCTGGGGTTCTTGTCTCTTGCTTGCCATTGTTAGCCCAGTGCCCTCTTAGCTTTATCCTCACGGCCAGGGTCTGTCTGTGCTCTTTGGGCTCCTGAGGTCTCAGGTCTAGTTGTTCTTAGGGTCAAGCCTCCTGGTGGTCCCCTTGCTTGTTCCTCTGCCCGAAGCTCCTTTAACAGTCTCAGGGTGCTGCTTCCACTTTCATGTAACCCCTCTGCACTGGGTCCCCACCCACAGTCCAAGAACTCCTGCTCTCAGGGTCTGTGTTCAAAGTCTGAGCATTCTTTAGCCTCTTGGGGTCTTAAGTCTTGCTACTCTCAGGAACATGCCCTGGTGACCCTAGGTAGCTGTCAAGGACTTAATGGATGCCCCAAACTTGCTCTAACTCTTGTAGGTGGTGTTTGTGGGGGCAGGGGGTTGCTCAGCTCGTGTTTTAGTATAGTTATTTTACCCCCTTATAGCATGGAAATGCCCTGACCCCATGTACCTTCAATGTTGTGCCCTATTGTGGGGTCCCTTTGTTCATCTAGATTTGTTTTTATGTCCCCTTGAGGAGTCTTATATGTTTTGGTTAGGAGAGGTTAAACAGCTGCTTTTTACTCTGCCACCATCTTAACCCGGAATCCTCCAATTATGTTTTAATCTGGTTTCGGTTCTAGTTTGTCTCTGCTCTAGCATATACTTCTTTACCTGGACACTCACCAGTGTATGTTTAAAGTTATTCATCATAGAATCAGAACTTGAGAGCTGGGAGAAATGGTAGGAAGAGAATTGAGTGCAGCTTTTCTCAAACTGTATTCTTGCCCATAAGCACTGGGATTCTGTAAGGATGTTGTTGATGCTAATGAACCATTCAGAAAAGGCTTCTTGACCTTTAAGCTCAGCACAGTGGTCTTCTGTCTTTAGAGAAACTGCCACAAACCTCTGAATTCCCTTCCTAGCTTCAACTCCTATCCTAGATTCAGAGTAATTGTTTTAGGAAGAGATGGCAGGGTCAGAACAAGAAACAGTGGACAGAAGGTGATAAATTTAGAGCTGAAAGGGATCCTGGAGACCATGGAGTCTAACCCTGCCCCACCTAATTTTATTGGTGAAGAAATAGGTCTAGAGTAGTGAAGGGACTTGCCCAAGGTCTTGAGAATAGTAAATGACAGAGTCAGGATTTGAACTTGAGTCTTCTAACTCCAAATCTTCACTCTATAGCATATTGTTTCTTGAAACTGGGGCTTACATATATGGGAACTTTAAACCTGGAAATTCAGATTGTTTCTTTTATAGATATCTAAATATAGCACATTAAATTGAGTTCCTTATAGGTATAAAAGGGAATTCTTTATTCCTGTTCTAATTTAACTGGGGACCTGGGGGTCCTTTTACCATAGAGATGTGTAAAGAATGCTATTCACATTCAGAGAAAGAACTGTGGAAACAGAAATGCATTAGAAAAATATGTGATCGATCACATAATGTAATAGGGATATGATTGGGGTTTTAATGTTAAAGGACCATGCTACTTCAGGTATGAATAACATGGAAATAGGTTCTGAACAATGATATATGTATAACCCAGTGGAACTGCTTTTCAGATTCAGGAGGGGAGAGGGAAGAGCAGGGTGGAGGGGGATCATGAATCATGTAACCATAGAAAAATATTCTAAATAAAAAAAAGGAAAAAAAAGAATCCTTCCCTATAGATGGAGATCTGGTATTATTTAGTAATATGTCAGTAATGTGTTATTTATCTCCTGGGCAGCTAAGTGGCACAATGGATAGAGTTCTGGGTCTGGAGTAAGGAAGACTCATTTTCCTGAGGGCAATGGCACTTATTAGCCATGTAACCTTGGGCAAATCACTTAACCCTGTTTGCCTCAGTTTACTCATCTATAATATGAACTGGAGAAGGAAATGGAAAACCACTCAAGTATCTTTGCCAAGAAAAGTTCAAATGGGATAATGAAGAGTTAGTCACGACTAAGCATGCATTCCATTATTTATCCCATTGGACAAATGGGATTTAGAAACTGAGGCTCAGAAAATTCAATACACGTTACCAAGGTCACACAGTCAGTAAATAGCAGGACCAGAATGTTAGCTGAGGCCTTTGAGCATCAATCCAGTGTTATTTCCCTTATATAATAACTGCCTTGATAGAAAAGAATCAGAACCATTTTTAGGAGCTATCCATTCCCTGATTACCTCAGATGGCAACACATCTTTTCATCCTCTTCTACCTGGTTCCAATTCTCTCTTCCCTGGTCCCCTTTCCTCAAAAAATTATAAAGAGTTCATAACATACAATTAGATAAATATCATTTTTCTCTGAACAAAAGCTTAAAATTAATCACGGGTGTGTTCTTTAGCCATATCTAAACTACCCCTTGGTAATATCAGACATTATTCACTAAATCTATCTTTGGACAACAGGTATTTTTGTTTTTTAGACTTTGATCACTACATCCATCTATAGACATTTAATTAGAGCCTGCACTGTGTCAGGCTCTCTTAATACAAAGACAATGGATGAGACAACCTTTCTCTTAAAGAAACTCTTTTAGGGTAGATAACAGACACACACATAATTATATACAATATAAATATGAAGAGAATGTTGTGTTTTTTTTGTTGTGTCTGACTCTTTGTAACCTATTTGGGGTTTTATTTTCAGAGACACAGGAGTAGTTTGCCATTTATTTCTCTAGTTCATTTTACAGATGAGGAAATTGAGGCGACCAGGAATAAATGACTTGTCCAGGGTCACATGGCAAGGAAATGTCTGCAATCCGATTTTAACTCAGAAAGATGAGTCTTCCAGACTCCAGTTCTAGCACTCTATTCTCTAAGTCATCTAGCTGTCAAAAGAATAGCTACAAAGAAGACAGAAGAAAAGAAGAGAAGAGCTACAAAGTAGATGTTTTCTGTATAAAAGAAGGGCAATAACATTTTGGAGATCTAAAAAAAATCTTCATGTAGAATATTGTGCTTGAGCTGCATTTAGAAGGAATAGAAGGGATTCTAATAATGGAGAAGTATATAGGGAGGGCATTCCAGGAGTAGGGAAAGTTGGAGTGCCTGATGCTATGTGAGCACCAGAAAGACCAGTTTGGCTGTTCTTTAGATTCACAGAAGAATCATGATATAAAATATGGCTGGAAAAATAGTTTGGGGCTAGATTGTAGCCAAAAGAATGAGTTTATATTTGATTGTAAAGACAATAGGGAGTCACTGGAGTTTATTGAATAGGGCATCATCACTGTGTTTAAGGAAAATTACTTTGGCAGCTATGTGGAGGATGAATTAGAGTCAGGAGGGAGTTAAGGAAGGGAAACTAGTTAAAGGACCATGACAAAAGGCAAGTGAAGAGATAATAAGGATTTGAACTAAGGTGGTAATGGTAGGAGAAGAAGGAAGTGGGGTTGGATGAGAGTTATATTGTAGAGATAAAAGTAAAGAAGTAGAGATTTGTCAACTGAGAGATAAAAAAATAAAGATAAAAATGAGGTAACCTGGGAGACTGGTAAGACAGTGATATCTTTGACAGAAAAAGGGAAATTTAGAAGAGGTAAGTTTGAGAGAAATATCACAAGTTCTAGTTTGGACATTTTAAGTTTGGAATGACTCAAGGACATCCTATTTGATATGTTCTTTTTTAAGCTATAGGGTTCTGTGTTGGAGTTGTGTATTAAAATGATTACTTTAGGGGGCAGGTAGGTAGCTCAGTGGATTGAAAGCAATGCCTAGAGATGGGAGGTTCTGGGTTCAAATCTGGATTCAGACACTTCCTATCTGTGTGACCCTAAGCAAGTCACTTAACCCCTATTGCTAACCTTTACCACTTTTCTGCCTTGGAACCAATACTTATTATTGATTTTAAGACATAAGATAAAAGAAGGAGGAAAACCAAATCAAATTAGTAATACCAAAGATAAACTTCACCTCCCCCACAGTTCTAAAATCATTCTGGCAAGTGGGAAACCCACCATCAAATCATCCCTTCTCCTCCTCCTTCCCTCAATTAAACTTCCTGGAAACATTTTATCCCTCATCAAATAGATTCCCAACAGGAAGCAGTTTCATCTCAGGGACTTTTCTTGTAAAGCCTTTTTTGTGCATTTCAGGGCTGTTCCTGTGCCTTCTCCTCAGGTCCTTTCCTGCTTTCCTTTTAGCCTGTGGATTTTCAGCTGATCCTTGTTATTTCAATAAACAGATAAAGGAGAATGGATTCCTTCAGATACTGTGAAGGGGCCTCCATCTCTCACTTCCCACAGCTGCATGTCCTGAGGGGTGGGGGAACACAGAACGACAAAGTTGGGGATCAGCCAGATTGTCATCTGTCTGCCACTTGGTCATCTGCTGTGCCTAGGACATTTATCAAGTCTGTGTAAAGAAAAGACTTTCTTCCACAGAGCTACAGAAGGGTCTCAACCTCCAGGGATTTGGGTCAAAATAAAAATGTCCTCAGTTCTCTATTATTTGTGTAATGGAGGTCCAAGGAGAGCCCAGAAAGTTGTTTCCTTGGAAGCTCTAAACCTTAGTTTAGGCACTAGAATTCTCTATACCAGATCAGAGCTAATGGAAGAAAGGAAGGAAACAAGAATTTATTAAGCACCTTGTATATGCCAGACAAATGTACTAAGTACTTTACAAACATGACTTTATTTGATTTTCACCACAGCTGAGGAGATAGGTGCTGTTATTTATTATTCCCATTTTACAGTTGAGGAAACTAAGACAAACACAGTAACTTGCCCAGGGTCATTTAGCTACTAAGTGTCTGGGGTTAAATTTAAACTCAAGTTTCTTGACTCCAGGACCAATGCTCTATCTGCAATACCTCTCAGCTGCCTCTGGGATGGAACACAATCATTTTTGGCAAGATTTGTTTTCTCCAGTAGAGAACCTCCAAAGCTGATTCTTAGATCTAGCACTTTACAAAGGCACATTTGGAAGGTCTCAACATCATTGGTAAAGCTGCCCAAAGGTGAATTTTGAGTGTATAAAAGAGGAGAGGCTGGAGGCATGAAGCCTAACCCTAACCCTGAACTCTCAATTTTGATCATCCTATAGAATCTTGATCTCAGTTCATCATTTGGACTTGTGTGTCATTCATAACATTTGAAGAGAGAGAGTCACAGACCAAGACAAAGATACACTGAATGTTTTGAGTCTGATTTCAGAGGTTTAACAAACAAAATGGAGAGAATCAAAATTGACATATATTTTGTCCTGCCCCAAGACACATCAAGCATAGATCTGTCAAGGAGAAAGGTTTAGCTCTGGATATTAAGAGACCTACTAGCAGTCTAAAATCAAAACAATGAGAAGAATGTGGCTAAAGCAATTAACATCTCTGCCATACCAGTAGTAAGATGTACTTTGGGTACTTTAAAATGAATAGTAACCAATTTGGAAAGCACCTCAACAAAAACTTACACAATATTAAGGAGACACATCTCTACTGGAGCAAAGTTGTTTAGAAAAATGAACCAAAAAAAAAGAGGATTGATGAAAGTTTTGACAACTCTTGATTAAAAAATTTTAAAATCCAGATATAGTTTTGGAACAGACAGACAGCATGTCTATGGATTTCTCAAATGCTATTAAAAGTAGTTTACCTTTGTGTGGAGACTACAAAACATCTGAAATACAGTAGTTGAAATAAAAGGCAACATCCACATGAACTCAGTTATCTACATGTCAAAAAATGGCTAAATCATAAGGATTTGTTTAGAGAAATAGGAAAACTTATGGTGGCAGTTGAGGGGCAGCCAGGTCACTGCAACCAGAAGTTACAGAAAGTTTATGCTTAAGGAGTCTGGAATTATTGATCAATGCATATAATGCAAAGAAAGAGGAGAAACTACACAATACAGCATTGCATTCTAAGAAATTAGTTTTTAACCAAATACACAGCAAGACTACTAAAGTACTAAAAGTATATATTACAAAATGTTACATCTTTCATAAAAAATGGCAAAGCCCTAAGCTACAAATATAAACCTCAATATATACTTGAAGATTTAACCACAATAAAAATTTTCATTAAAAATTAAAAATATTTATATTTATAAACATTTATTTTATCTCCCCAGCATGCTCTTAATTGATCAGCATTAACAACAACAAAAAAACACAGAAAACAACTAAATATAAAAAAAAAACAACAGCAAGTATCAAATAAATTTTATTGGAACAACAATTAGGATTGTGTTCAGATATTTTATTGCTTTGGACAAATCATATTCTCTCTGAAATACTATTTATCCTGGCATCTGTAATACTGCTATTTATTTGTTCTGATATTTGCAATACTACTAATAATATTAGTTTGAATTTATCCAGTGCCTGACATCATCATAACATTTATAAAGCTCTTTAAGGCTGGCAAACTGCTTTACAAATATGGTCTCATCTTGTCCTCACAACAACCTCTGGGAGCTAGATGCTATGATTTATCCTCATTTTAGAGATGAAGGAACTGAGACAAATGGAAATTAAGTCTGACAGCCAGTATCTTAGCATGGATTTGAACTCACTGGCAGTAGGCACTAAATGAATAATTGATCATTGATTTCACTTTGCATAATTTCTTTTGAGCCTCTGTGTAAAGCAAAGAGATTACACTAGATGACCTCTAAGATCCCTTTGGGGTGGAATGTTCTGTGATTCTGTTAGAGTTCTTCCTCCATCTCTAACCAGGCCAAGCTCCCTGCCAAACATCCTCCTCTTCTAGGTCTACATCTGTATATTCCAGATGAAGGGAGCCGAGGGACACGTAGAAGGCAAGTGATGAGAAGTGGACGCCTTGTTGGCCCACCAAGGAGAGCCCAGATACTCCCTTTTTGAGCCTTCTGGACAACTTGTAAGATGACTTGGTTATATCTAGAAGCCTCCTTAGGGGGGAGGAACAAACAACAGCTGGCCAGGACAAGAGCCAAGGAAATGCTGCCTCTGAAGCATTTCTGGATCTAAGATTTCCTAAAGGTTTCTTTAAAAGGTCACCTCCCACGAGTGTGCAAATGGTTCACTGCAGGCCTATGATTCAGCTGAAGGGAATCATCTATAAGGGGCTAGCTAAACTCCTTGACAAGATTATAGGTTTAGGGTTAGAAGGGCATTTAAAAGTCCATTATCTACCCCTTATCCCCTTTTCCAAGATATGATTTATGTAATCACAGAAGGCTCAGACTTCTCAATTGAATCAGTCTCAAATCATTTTGATTAAGTGCTTTGATCACTAGATAAAGACAAATGAGGCCATTCAGGAAATACTTAGTGATTTACTCCCACTTATTTTTCAGATGAGAAAGCTGAGGGTCAGAGAGATTGACTTGCTTACCTAAGGATAGCATAGATTGTGACACAGTTGGAATTTGAACCCAGCTGAAAGAGAACACTTAAAATTCTTCCTTTTTTTCCTTTCCTCCTTCCTCTTCCCTCTCCATAGCCCACAGAGAAGCATTTAGACTTTAGGCTGGGATAACTGTGCTTTCCAAAAAGAAATGAGTTCTATGGAGAGAAAGACGCAAGTTCTTTCTTAATTTGATGCATGTTTGTTAGCCTGCATGAGTTCTTCAAAGATACTTTGCCTTTTCACTTAAACCCCATTTCTTACTCTCTTCTGAAAAATCCAGCATACTTATATACCCACAAAGTCTTCAAGATTTTCCAATGTCAAGACTACAGGATGATGATAACAAGCCTATGACACCTGGTAGGAAAATACAAATGAGAAAAATGACTAGTTACTGGAAATCCAATAATCTTGAAAATGCTGGAGGAGAGAAGCTCTTTCAGGCAGACCTCACTTAAAGAGGAACAAGGAAAGGAAATTTGGGACAAAATGCATGTTCATAAGTGGGTGGAGAGAGAAGGGACCTTTAACCTTTATCAAGTTTAGCTAAAGACCTAGAAGAAGATTCCTTTTGCCTCAGTGACCAGGCACCTCTGATATTGTGTTTCACAGTCGAATAAAATAACTGGAAGAGACCTTAGAATTCAACTAACCCAACCCTCAAAATCATTATTTCCAGAGGACAAAATGGAGGCCTCATGAAATGATTTTGCCCAAATCATGAAGCTAATGAATGGCAGAGCCTATATTAGAACTCACCTCATCTTCCTCTTAAGGGTCTGTATTGTCCACTATGTCAACTAGTTTCACTTCTTTTCTCTGTAGTCCAAAGGAAAAGTTATTCAGGGAAGGTTATTTAGCCGTGAAAGTCATAGAAACTTTTGGAAAGACCACACAAGAAACACAATAGAATGATGGCCTTCTTTCTTTGCACATCTGAATATTCTGAATGCACAGTAATTAATGGCAGCATCAGCCAGCTTTGATAAATGTCCATGAATATTTTGTAGAGAGATTTCATGATTCTATATCTGAACCTCTGGATTTGACTAAATATTAAGTAAGGCAAGATGTATGCTCATTTTGCCTAGTACTAGGTCATCCAATTGCCCAGATAGTTCCAATTTAATGTAGCACTTCTTCTACGGATTGTTTTTGTTGTTCCATTGTTTCAGTTGTTTGGCTCTTTGCAATCCCATTTGGTGTTGTAATAATAAAAAATGTGTTTGGCAAATATAAAAATTTTTAAAAAATTATTGTGGTCACCATTTTTAAAATTAACTCTTAAGTAATGAGGCTGTTAGCAGCTTTAGTAGCTTTATTATAGCAGGGTAGAGATTGTAAAGAGGGAAATGTAGGGAGGTTATAGGGGAATTGTCTAGCGTACTAATCTAAATCTTCTCTGAAGAAATCTAGCTCGCTTCCCAACAAAGTTCCAATCTCTGGCAGGAGGAGCAGGAGAGTTTCAGCCTCCAAAGCAGAAATCCTCCAGTGCAGAAAATCTTCCAACACAGAGGTCCTCCCTCAGCAAGAGCCACCAGCACAGAAGAAGTAGAGGAAACCCTCCCTCAGCAAGAGCCACAGAAGCAAAAGAAGTCAACCAAAATGCTCTCAGCTGGCTTTTATAAGCAGTTTTCTCCACCTCACTTTCTGTCTCTCTGGTTCCTCCTTCCTTTCACTGTGGACTGGTTTATCACATCTCAGGAACTAACCAAAGTATCTCAATTTGCCTAGCACTGCCCAGGGGTCAGTGTCTGTGGGATCCTCCTCCGGTCCTCTGAGGGTGTCAACTCTTATCAAAAGGATTCACAAGTTCCTGACTAAGTTAAAAGGGTGGAGCACTCCAAGTACTTGATTAAGTTAAGATAAAAAAAATCCCTTTCACAGTGTTTTCTTGGCCAGAATTCTGGAGTTGTTTTGTATCTGAACCTTTGAATTTGATTAAATATTTATACAATATGCATGTTCATTCTGTTCCTCACTAGTTCTTTTCAATTGTTGCTCAGACAGATGCAGTTTAATGTCATGTTCCCTCTACCACTTACATTAATGAGCTAGAGGTTGCTATTTCCTGCAGGATTCTAAGGGTAATCAGAAGGGGTTGGGATTTCTAGTACTCTTACTCATAAACTATCCACTGGTGTGCTCTACATTGTTCATCAGCCTTTAAGAAGGGCATTTACTAAGCAAGTATAAGAATAGTTGTCTAAACATCTCCTCAGTCTAGGGAAGCACTCTTCCCTTGTGTACTTAAGGTCCCTGAAGAGAGTAGGCTCAAACAAGAGAGCTCACATGGCTAAAAGGCAAACCCACAGTATATTTTTTAAAATAACTATTTTTATATAACCTAATATGTAACATAGTACTAATATGCAATAAATTATAATAAATATGCCTATCCAAGAGAAATAAATTCTCACATTAGTTTTGTTAAAAATTTTAGCTACCCCTTCCTCATTCTCCCTGGCTCCTCAAGAGGTCAGGTAATTTCTCTTTCCTCATTTGGTGGAATCCTCATGAAGTTCTCCTTTGATGTAGCTCTCTGCTAAACTCCAAAGGTTGGCATCATTGTAGTCTTAAAGTTGCCTTCCTTGGGATGTTTTATTTGTCCTGAGTGTATCTCCTAATTCCCAATTTGGAGACTGGTCTCAGCCACTGCTGTTCCCACAATCCTCCTGCCAGCTCCAGGAAACCCTGAAGCTGACCCATCACTACCTCTTTCCTGGTCACTAGTGGGACTTCTGATGTCTCTCCCAAACTTACACAGTTGCTTGGAAAGTTAGAATTCTCTCTATCTTCCTTGCCAAGTGAATCCCTGGCAGAGGCTTGCTTAGAGTTGCTTGAACACCAGCATTGTCTACTGATGGAATACGGGATTCTCTGCTTACTTGCTATTTTATCTGGCCTTATTTCTTTATCCAATGGTCGAAGTACCTTCCTCATCCCAAATTGAGTAAGAAGTTATTTGCCCTAGCTTCTAGTTTTGGTTGATTCATTTGAAAAGTCTGGGCCTTCCATGATTACAGCTCATAGATGTTATATTAAACAACTACCTTATGCAGCCAAAGACTATAAGAGATGAATAGATGCCTGCTCTGAAGTTGTTTAACCTGTTAATGACCTAGACAACTTCTAAGACTCTAAGTGACAGAAGAATTACCTACCTTTATCAGTGGAGTTTCTCATGTCAAAATATCTCTGAGTCAGAACAATAATAGCATCAGCAACAACAATAGTGACAATGACAATGACAACAGCTATTTATATAGCACTTGCTCTTCACCTGGCCCTATGTTAAATACCTTACAATTAATATTGTATTTGATCCTCAGAATAATCCTGGGAAGTAGGTGCTATAATTATCTCCATTTTATAGGCAAGGAAACTGAGGCAAAGAGATATGAAATGATTTGTCCAGGATTACCCAACTAACCAGTATCTGAAGCCAAGTTTGAATTCAGATCTTCCTTGTGTTCTGCATACTACGGTGTTACCTAGTTGACCCCAAGAAAAACATCCATACGAGAGGCATTATGGTTGTTATTATTATTATTACATAGTATTTATTATGAATATTAATTTATTATTAATACATATTTACTATTATGTATTAGGTTCAATGCATTGCTAATATTCAAATGGCATACTTTTTACTGGAGGTCTCTCACTTTATAAGAAAGTTAAATGACTTGCTGAACATCGTTTTAAAATTTTTTATTGATACTTTTTATGTATGTATCCTCTTTATCTCCTCATCTTCTTCCCCCCATTGCCCTTCAGAGACCCATCCTTTAGAACAAGAGATTTTTTAAAGAGGAAAAGAAAAAACAAATATCAATATATTGAAAATATCTGACATTATATGAATTGTTCCATACTTGATCACATTTTTATTTAGTGAACTTGACTGGAACCAGGCTTTCTGACCCTCAGCTCAATGTTCTTTACACTATTATCACACTATCCCTCTTTAGGAAAATAACTTAACTTTCAAGGCCCCCTCCATAATCTGGCCTTCTCCTCTCAACAGAAGTGTGTTTACCATCCTACTCCTCTTCAAGTACCTTCTAGTTTCAATTGTTTCAATCCCTTCTGACCTACTACTTATCCTCTATGCATGCCTGATCCATTCTTATCTCTGTGTCTTTGCTTATGCTGTTCTTCTTGCCTAGAAGGCAGATCCTCCTATATTCCATCTACATGGACCTAAATTTTTCCCATTCACCAGAGGTCTAGATTTAAGTCCTACCTTAATCAGTCTATTGACTAACTTCTGCCAGTAAATTGCAAGGTTGACAGTGTAATAGGGAAATAGGCTTTAAGAGTAGGAAAGCAGATTTAGCAGGCAGATGGGCTAAGGGTTGTCAGCCATGGACATTCTGAATGGAATGCAGGCGAAGAGAGAGGAGAGAGTAAACTGACCAGCTGGAGTAAGGAGGGTTTGGAGCTGTTGTCCAGCCTGCTGTGACTCTACGAGCTGTGGATATTTGAGAATTTAAAGAAGATTGGGGATACCGTCTATCAAGGCAAATCTAGGTAGAGAGAAGTGTCTGCACCTGGTGGACAGCTTGCAGACGGACGTCCCTTCCTCCCTAGTGTTCATTGGATTACTGGCTGAGCAAGGATTTGGTTCTTGTACCCTGAAGTCATTAAAGGATCAGCCTGGACCAGTTGTGAGAATCCCAATATCCCAGCTTGCTCTAGCATTCAGCCAAGGTTGTCTGCCTGACCGAAGCTAGTTCAGCAGAGAAGCTGATAGTCATCCCAATCCTTAGGATTCTATTTGTCAGCTGAGTTTTAGATATTCTTCACCCACTTCCCTCACCCAGAAACTATTAACCATTAAGCTGCATTTTAGATATGTCTTGTGTCTTCCTCTACCCCAAGGAAAAGAGCCCACTGTTAGATTTCTTCCTAAATTTGAGTTTCCCTGGTGAGGCTAGTGACCAGTATAACTGTCAACTGTCATTTTAACAACTATGTGTTTCACCTAATCCCACATCCCTTGTGCAGGTCCCCAGTTAACCCAGTTAACAGTGTCACTTCTGTCACTTGTGGGTGTGTGAGTGTGCCCTAGTTGTGAATATACCAGTTACCTACTTCAACAGGAAGAAAGGACTCATTTGAATTAAAATATTCATAGCAGTAGTATTTGCAAGTGTAAAAGGCTGTAAATTAGTTACATACCCAATAATTGGGAAATAGCTGATTTGATTATGGTATATAAACACAATCCACTGTGTAATAGAATATGTACAGTTGTGCAATGGAACATACACTGTGCCATAAGGAATGACACATGAAGAATTCAAAGCAGTATGGAAGACTGATATGAAGGGATGGAGAAAAGAAGGCCTGGGCCTAAGGACAATCTATTGAATTCAACAAAGTAAAGACAAAAAAAAATGGCAATAAAAAGTGGAAAAAATAATAGTGGAAGCATCAACATAAAATCAAATAGTCAACTGGAAAGAGTATTGAATTTGGAATCAGAGGATCTAGGTTCAAATCGCCATACTGCTGATTAGTGTCCTCCATTCAATGTCTTGGCCTCAGTTTCCTGATCTGTAAAATAAAAATATTTTCACCAAGTCTAATGTCCATTCTAGTTCTTATGCTATAATCTTATGGAATAGTTTGGAAAATTATTTGTTAAACATTTACTAAGTGCCAATCACTTTGCTGAGT
This sequence comes from Gracilinanus agilis, assembly GCF_016433145.1. Classification (NCBI taxonomy): domain Eukaryota; kingdom Metazoa; phylum Chordata; class Mammalia; order Didelphimorphia; family Didelphidae; genus Gracilinanus; species Gracilinanus agilis. The sequence continues at coordinate 385,286,177 of NC_058130.1, forward strand.
AATAGTAATACAAATAAAAAATAATATAATATTTTATCTCAAGGAGTCCAAATTTTAATTAGGATAGACAATAGATATAAAAGGTTCAATTTCAGGACAGCTGAAAAGGTCTAGGAAGTTAGAGAATCAAGTAACAGAGAGAAGTGTGAAAATGAGATCAATCCTACCCTGCCTTTTTTTTTTTTTATTTTTTAGTGATTTATTTATAAAATATAGGGAGAAGTCCAACCATAATTTTTTTTGCCCTTTAAGAAGTAAGACCCAGGGACTCTAGGAAGCAACAACAAGATAAAAGGTCCCTGACCAATAACTGCTAGGAAGGGAGTAGTGAGAGCCAGGATTGGAGTGGAGCAAGATCCTATATTATCCCAGGAAACTGTAGGGTTGTTATATTTATCATTCTCCCCTTTGATAAATAGGGCAGCTGGGTAGCCTGGAGTCAAGAAGACTCATCAACCTGAGTTCAAATCTGGCCTCAGACACTTACTAGCTGGGTGACTCAGAGCAAGACACTTAACCCTGTTTGCCTCTATTTCCTCATTGGTATGAATTGAAAAAGGAAATGGCAAACTACTCCAATATTTTTGCCCCAAAGAGGAAGTCATGAAGAGTCAGACACGACTGAAAAACAACTGAACACCAACTCTGTTAAATAGACCTGATGGGTCATATTTGTTTTGAATGTTAGCTTTTGTTCAACAATATCAACAAAACTTTAGTAGCTATAAGGATATTGTAAATGAAATTTATAATTTTGAAAAGAGTTGGATTAGATGATCATTAATGCTCTTTCTGTCCCTGTCTTTGAGTATAAAATTGTTTTTTTTTTATTATCAATCTGTGCATGATTAAGCTTTATGATTATAGGACCATAGGGTTTCTCAGATGTCATCTGGTCCAACTCTCATATTTTATAGATGAGGAAACTGAGGCCAAATCGGAGAAGTGATTTGCATAGACAAACAGAAACAGTAAATTGAGCTGGAATATGAAGCTGGGTCTTCTGACTCCAAAATTATTATTTGTTTCACCACCTCAGCTTTTCCTTTTACTTTGGCAGGAGTCTAGGATTACTTGCCTATAAAATTTGCATGGAAATGTGAGTGTGCTTCTACTTACTGTAGCCTTTCAGAATTTCGCTTTTAGAAAACAGCATTATGAGAGGAACACATTTACCAAGAGTTAAGAAAAAAAGTTGCCAATAGAAACCACGTCCGGCTGCCATCTCCACTGTAATGGAAATGAATGCCTCAATGTTAATGTAAAAGAGTAGAGGGAGAAGCAATAGCATGGATTTAAGAGTTTGCTGTCTGTTAGTAGCTTCACTTAGACTTTCCATTAGCTAAAAACTAGTGTATAAACAACATCTTATAGCCCTTAAAATTCAGTCCTCAAATTATATAGAGCTGAAAGAGAAGGCAGAGGCCATAATCTATTTGAACCCCCTTGTTTTACAAAAGGGGAAGCTGAGGCATAGAGAGGCTTAGTAACTTGGCACAAATCACATTGGTAGTAAGTACTAGGGCTGGGTTTTGAATTGAGGCTCTCTTGTTTCAAGCAGCTTCAAAGTAGGAAAATCCAGATTTACCATGAAGAGAATCTTCTGGTCTGGGATTACTTAATATGTTTCTATGGCCTCCACATTTACCACTACCTGCTAGAAAAGTTCAGGGATTTATTCTATGTACTATGGGAAAAGAAGAAGCCCATGAAGTCTTTATAGAATTGGTCTCCTACTCTTTACTAACTGGGTCATTATGTATTGGCCTTTTACATTCTTTTCAGTTCATTAAACATTTTTTTGTCTCATTAGATACCAAATGCACAGGAGATCAAGACATTATTACCTCTTGATGTCTCTCACTCCATCACTTTCCAGTCTTGTAATCTAGACTCTTTCAAAGAGAGTAAAGCAATGAAATCCTAAATAATGAGAATCAAAGGATGAATTATGGAAGTAATTACCAATTATGTGAAAGAAAACGATAACAATGAAACAAAATATTAGAGTTTCTGGAATGCATTAAAAGTAAACTGAAAGAGAAAATTTATGTCACTAAAAAGATACTTTGAAAAGTAGAAAAGGAGATAGTTGATGAACCAAATGTGCTTTTTCTTTTTAATTAGGAAGGAAGCCACCAAATAAACCTGAAATAAGCACAAAATAGGAGATGTTAAAAATGAAGAAGAAACTGATAGCGAAAAAGCAGAAAACTATAAAAGTGGCAAGTAGGAATAAAAGTTGATACTTTGAAAAGATTAATAAAATCGATAAGCGTTTAGCCAAGATGATTTTTTAAAAAAGACAGCACATGATCTACTCAACAAAATAGTAGCTGAACAGGGTGAAACCACACACACACACACACACACACACACACACACACACATACACACACACACATGCATGTACAATATGATTGTGCTAATCTGATTTACTTTTGATATGATCCATTAGATGGTAATCTCCATCCTTCTCTAAGCCATCAAGTGACTAGTCATACAAGTGTGCATCTAATTCTTTGTTCTGACTGATATGAACAGCTAGTTATGACTTTCTCTGTATTTTTATTTTATTTTTCTTGTACAAATGAATCCCTTGTGTCTGCTCATGGCAGAAGGATCTGACTCTCTTGTAATGAAAATAAAAGATTCTGAAGAAATGCTTCCTAGAGTTTGTAAAATAACGTCAGTTCTTAGAATTGATTATCTAGTTCTCTGCCATTATGACCCAATTTAAAGAAATTTGAATCAGTGACAAAGGAAAACTTTTCCATACTTCTTAACTAGTCAATCTTAATAGTTTAATAGCAATGATCCATTGCATAGAAATTGATAACTAATTTATAAGTGCCTGAACAATTTCCTGATTGGTTTCTTTGAATTCCATAAAGAAATATACCTCCTTCCATAAATATTTTTGGCTCCAAGGAGTGGATTCTTTCTTTTAATGTTCAGTATTGTTTTATATTTATTTTTTTCTTCAATTTTTAAAATTTTTTATTTTTAGAAAAATTTTCCATGGTTACATAATTCATGTTTTTACTTTACCCTTCACCCCCTCAAACACCCGACTCCCACCCTTAGCTAACTCGTATTTCCACTGGTTTTAACATGTGTGATCAGTCAAGACTTATTTACATATTATTGATAGTTGCATTGGTGTGGTCTTTTCGGGTCTACATCCCCAATCACGTCCTCATCAACCCAAGTGTTCAAGCAGTTGTTTTTCTTCTGTGTTTCCACTCCTGTAGTTCTTCCTCTGAATGTGGGTAGCATTCTTTTCCCTAAATCCCTCAGAATTATCTTGGGTCATTGCATTGCTGCTAGTACAGAAGTCTATATTACATTCTATTTTAGCACAATGTATCAGTCTCTGTGTACAATGTTCTTCTGGCTCTGCTCCTTTCACTCTGTATCAATTCCTAGAGGTCTTTCCAGTTCACAAGGAATTCCTCCAGGTTATTATTCCTTTGAGCACAATAGTATTCCATCACCAGCATATACCACAGTTTGTTCAGCCATCCCCCAATTGAAGGACATACCCTTGCTTTCCAGTTTTTTGCCACCACAAAGAGCGCAGCTAAAAATATTTTTGTGCAAGTCTGTTTATTTATGATCTCTTTGGGGTACAAACCCAACAATGGTATGGCTGGATCAAAGGGCAGGCATTCTTTTATCGATCTTTGGGCATAGTTCCAAATTGCCAGCCAGAATGGTTGGATCAGTTCACAATTCTACCAGCAGTGCATTAATGTCCCAATTTTGCCACATCCCCTCCAACATTCATTACTCTCCCCTGCTATCATTTTAGCCAATCTGCTAGGTGTGAGGTGGTACCTCAGAGTTGTTTTCATTTGCATTTCTCTAATTATTAGAGATTTAGAACATTTTCTCATGTGCTTATTGATACTTTTGATTTCTTTATCTGAAAATTGCCTATTCATGTCCCTTGCCCATTTATCAATTGGGGAATGGCTTGATATTTTTATACAGTTGATTTAACTCCTTGTATATTTGAGTAATTAGACCTGTCAGAATTTTTTGTTATAAAGATTTTTTTCCCAGTTTGTTGTTTCCCTTCTAATTTTGGTTGTATTGTTTTTGTTTGTACAAAACCTTTTTAATTTAATATAATCAAAATTATTTATTTTACATTTTTGTAATTTTTTCTAACTTTTGCTTGGTTTTAAAATCTTTCCTTTCCCAGAGATCTGACAAGTATATTATTCTGTGCTCACCTAATTTACTTACAGTTTCCTTCTTTATATTCAAGTCTTTCACCCATTCTGAATTTATCTTGGTGTAGGGTGTGAGATGTTGATCTAAACCTAATCTCTCCCATATTGTTTTCCAATTTTCCCAGCAGTTTTTGTCAAATAGTGGATTTTTGTCCCAGAAGTTGGGCTCTTTGGGTTTATCATACACTGTTTTGCTGACGTCACTTAACTCCAAGTTTATTCCACTGATCCTCCCTTCTGTCTCTTAGCCAGTACTATACCATTTTGATGACTGTTGCTTTATAGTATAGCTTAATATCTGGTACTGCTAAGCCACCTTCCTTCACATTTTTTTTCATTATTTCCTTTGATATTCTTGATCTTTTGTTCTTCCAAATAAACTTTGTTATAGTTTTTTCTACTTCAGTAAAAAAAGTTTTTTGGTAGTTTGATAGGTATGGCACTAAATAAGTAAATTAATTTGGGTAGAATCTTCATTTTTATTATGTTAGCTCATCCTACCCATGAGCACTCAATGTTTTTCCAATTGTTTAGATCTAGTTTTAATTGTTTGGAAAGTGTTTTGTAGTTATGTTCGTATAATTCCTGTATTTGTTTTGGTAGATAGATTCCTAAGAATTTTATATTGTCTAGGGTGATTTTAAATGGTGTTTCTCTTTCTACTTCTTGCTTCTCTAGTGTGTTGGAAATGTATAGGAATGCTGATGATTTATGTGCATTTATTTTGTATCCTGCAACGTTGCTAAAGTTGTTGATTATTTCTACTAGCTTTTTAGTTGATGCTCTAGGATTTTTTAAGTAGACCATCATATCATCTGCAAAGACTGATAGCTTATTCTCCTCATTGCTATTTTGATACCTTCAATTTCTTTTTCTTCTCTAATTGCTTCGGCTAGTGTTTCTAGTACAATGTTAAATAATAGAGGAGATAATGGGCATCCTTGTTTCACTCCTGATCTTATTGGAAAGGCTTCTAATTTATCCCCATTGAATATGATGCTGGTTGATGGTTTTAGGTATATACTGTTTATTATTTTTAGGAAAGGACCTTCTATTCCTATACTTTCTAGTGTTTTCAGTGGGATTGGGTGTTGTATTTTGTCAAAGGCTTTTACTGTATCTATTGAGATAATCATGTGGTTTTTGTTGGTTTGCTTGTTGATACGGTCAATTATGTGGATGGTTTTCCTAATGTTGAACCATCCTTGCATTCCTGGTATAAATCTCACCTGATCATGATGGATAACCCTCTTGGATTCTGATGGATAAAGTAAGATGGATGATTTTCCTTAATGACACCTAAAAGTAAAATTTTGGTTACTTAAATACACAATCATTTTCTTTTTTTCCCCCTATCTTTCCTCTACATTCCTACCCCTGCCACATAATATCTGTGGAGATTTCATAAGAATATCTGCCCACAGGCTGATTAGTGTTTTTCTATTTTATTGGCCAATGTTCAGGGGTATTTTTTTTAGGAAATGTAATATCTCTAATAGTGACTTTACAAATTCAAGGAATCAGATGCAATGGTGTACTGATAAAGGTTTTAGCAACTGATTCTTTGAAAAACATGATATAATTTTGAGATTAATCTAAATTATTTGCATTTTTCCATCACTTTCTTAGATCTAGACTATCAATGAAACAATAAATCAAGGCTTTACTTGTAATCTATTTCCAAGGTATAAATGCTCATACTAAAACCTTTAATTATCAGCTCTCTGAAGTAATGCATACTAGCTCCAGCATTCCCAGGATTAAGAGAATTACTAATTTTTATATCTTCTTGTGGTTTATATAGAGTAAAAGTGAGAAAAGTAATTAATTGAGATTAGAAAACTATATTGAATTTCCATGTAGGGAACAACATGATAATGTGAATTGAAATGCTATACTATATTATCTCAAGAATTAACCTAGGGAAGCAATCTAACTATAGTTTTCCAAAATAATTATGTTAATAGATGCTTGTGGAATGAATGAAATCCCACCTCAGATGTTCAAAATTGGTGCTACCTTGAACAACCTCTCTGGGCCTCAGTTTCCTCATTTGTAAAAACAAGAAAGATGTACTAGAGGGTTTCTGAGATCCCTCCCAGCTGTAAAGTTATTGTTCAGTCATTTTTCAGTCATTTCCACCTCATGACTCAATTTTGTATTTTCTTAGCAAAGATATTAAAGAAGTTTGCCATTTCCTTCTTCAACTCATTTTATATATACGGAACTGAGTGAAACAGGGTTAACTGACTTGTCCAGGATCATCCAGATTGTATAACTGTCACTGGATTTCAACTCATGAAGATACATCTTTCTGATTCCAAGGCCAGTGCTCTATCTACTGCACCACCTGGATTTGGAGTCCTATGAATTAGCCAGTTGTCTAGTGCTGTGAAGGCAGCATCTCGATGGCTTTTCTCAATAGCAAATGCTATCATAGATTAATAGGCTATTATAAGATTTGGTCCATATAATTTTAATATTAATATTGCTTCATTATCTACAATACATTTTAACATAATCTAGCTCCCCTATTTATGTCTTTTAGTTAGATCCATTTTAGCTTTAACTTTGTGTGAGGTCATTATTGCTATCCCTGCTTTTCTTTTTTGTTAGCTGAAGTATAATGTATTTTACACCATCCCTCTATCATTATTCTATGTGTGTCTCATTTTTAAATGTGTGTCATATAAGCAACATATTGTTGGGTTTGGAGTTTTGATCCATTCTGGTATCCATTTCCATTTTATGGATGAATGAATTCATCCCATTCACATTCAAAGTTATAATCATGAGTTGTATATTTCCCTGCATTGTTTTCTTCATTGTTTTTTCTTCTTTGTCTCTTTTTTTATCTTATTTCTACTTAGAAATATGATTTTCCTCTAACAATTATCTTCCCAATCCTTCTTCAATTCCTTCTTTATTTTCTTCCCTTACCCTTCTAAGGTTCTTCCCTTGTCTCCTCCCCTTTCTCTCCTACTTGTTAATCTATTAACCTTTCTATGGGTTCTTCCGTTATCCCTCTCTTACTTTCTTGTTTGATATAAAAGACCTCTTGTTCTTATTATTTCTAATCTTCTCCTTCAATATCTTGTACCTAGCCCACTTCCTCCAATAAGCTTTTTCTGATTAGCCCCTACTTATTCTTTTTATTTTTTTATTCTGCATCCCTTTGATATTTTAGTAAATTCTCATTCTCTGTGTTTCTTTTTCATATTGTTATGGTTTATTTAGAAATATCCTTGTGTGATTATCATATATTAATATTTCACACATATCCCAATGGATTATAATGACATTGAGAGACTAACTTCAATCTTTGTTGTTTTAATCCTCTTCATAATAACAGTGCTTAGGAGGTCATATTTTGATAATTGATGTTTGTACAGTACCTTAAGATTTTCAAAGTACTTCCTCCCTTCATATTAACCCTTCAAGGAAGGTAGTAGACATATTCCTAATTTTCATCTTTAAATTTAGATCTGGAAAGAACTTCGATCATTATCTAAGCCAATTCTCTCATTTTACAGAGGAGGAAACTGGAGATTGGAGAGTGGAAGTGGCAGAGTCAGAATCTGAGTACAGCTTTATTTTGTTTATATTCTTGACCCAATGCTTTTGAGAATGTAAGCTCATTGAGGGCAGGTTTGTTGTTGTTTTTGTTTGCCACAATGCCTTTTACATTCCAATCAATTAACTTATATTTATTTGAAAATCTTATGCTAGTTTCTCCATTTCCCCTGAATTTTGTTTACAGGAGTTGGATATGAAATTGCTTATTGAGTAGATGGTATTGGCAAATTTTGTGGGCTTGGAGAATTCAGCTCCATAAAGCTTTCCCAAGGGTGATTAGGTATCCTTTTATCAGTATTTTTGTCCTTTGTAGTGGTTCAAATTTGTGATTATAAGATGGTTGCTTAGATACAGTTTTTGTGTTGCAAAAAATACCTCATATCAGCAAAACATTGTCAAATGGTCATTGTTTGACTCAGACAACTTGAACTAGGAACTGAAACCCCCGAGATGCCGTGTCTTGTCTATAATTATGAAATTATTATGTATTAGAACTGGGCTTTAATCCATGTATTCTGACTTTCTAGACAGTTCTATTTTTGATCTATTTGTTATCTTCTTTCGAACTTCATCTCCAAATGCTCTGGCCAAATTGGATTTGTTTAGGATTTCTGTAGGTTTTTTTGTCCACTGATCTTTGCTCTTTATGGGATAATATTGTTCATAATTTTATCCCTCTCCAAACTTTTTTCAAATGAGTTTATTTTCAACCTACTGATTCCTTTCATTTCTATTTTCCCTTCCTGGCAATGAGATCAAGTGGTTTCTAAGACATTCTTCCAATCTCTTCATTGAGGCAGTTGTCCTATAACCTAAACTTAAATAGGAAATGGTGATACTTTTAGTTGATATTTCTTCTTTATTCATTTTTCATCATCAATCATTTATTCATGAAGCCTAATATGGAGCTGTAATAGTATGTAGGGTCTTCATTTAGGATAATATGCTCTTTCTAGTTTTGAATTTATTCTTGCTATACAGAGACAGAAAATATTCTTGTAATATTCTTCTAGGACTTATAATGTTTATTCAGCCTTCCCTTCATTTAGTCAAAGCTGAATAAGATCTAAGAAAACCATATCTGATTTTATCTTTATATCTTCAGTGTTGCACAGGGTGCAATGTAGGTAGTTAATAAATCTTTATTGAATTTATTTTAGAGCTATTCTCTACATGATGATGTGGTGGTGGTGATGTTGATGTTGATAATCTTAGTGTTAATGATGATGATAATGATGGTGATGATAATAATGATTTAGCATTACCTTTTGACTCTGACTAGATCAAACCTCTGAATCCTTTAGCCAAACCTTGGGGAGATAGATCTATGGTTATTCACATGAGATAAGCTTAACAATTCATTTAAGATAAACTCAATGGATAAAAAATACCAATTATTTAGACTATGTATGATGTATAGCCAGATGGCTAGCCCCTAAGTTAATATATCAATACATATATCAGGGTCAGTCACTATAAGTAACAGAACTAAATATTTGGAGGAAAAAAGGATGTTATGCAATTGGAAAACTATGAAATGCATTTAGTGATTCCAGGCTCCTTTTCAGTCTCTTTATCCTTCTTTTAAAATAAATGTTCTCCTAGTGATGCAATATTTTCAGGTTATACCGAGTGATAAAGAAATACATACTGGCAAAAATAAGTTCAATTCTCCTCTGAAAGGTTGCTGACTTTTATTAGCAAGGAAGTTTATACTAACTAAAGGATATGGGCTTGTCATTAGACTGAAAATCAATCAATCCAAGTACTGGTACTCATAAAAAATATAAAAATGCAAAGGAAATCTTCTTGTAAGCTAGAGGGAGTCCTCTTTCTGTGAAGGATCTATGGAAGGCTATGGATAAGAATGACCCTGGAAAGGAAAATAGGCATGGGTCCATTGTAATTTGCACTAATGAATAGCATACCTACATTGCTGAGATTATTGACAACTTTATCATAAAAAGTGCCTGGAAACACTTTCATGGGTTTTTGAGGGCTGTATTGTCAGTTACAATTTCTGTCTTTAATGAAATTACTATTTGTTACTCTTTTGTGGATGCCATGGAACCTATAACCATACCACTAATACTAATATTACAGAATATGTTGGGGTTGACCTGCCAGGAGAACTGCCTTGTTTGAATCATAGGACACTGAGACTAAAAAGAGCCTTAGTGGTTATCTAAACAAGAGGGTAGAGAAATGAGAGCTTTGGTTTTGGAGTAAGAAGACATGAGGTCAAGTTCTTGCTCTAACACTTTCCCTGTTGAGTCTAAGCAAGTTATTTAATAGCTTTGACTGCTGTGAGAAAAGTAGTTGTGAACCGTAAACATCCTTTAAACATGTGCTTTCATTATGTAGTCATAAAATCATAGATTTGGAGCAGAAAGAGTTCTCAGAGGTTATCTCTTCCAACTTTGTCGTTTTATAGAGGAAGAAACAGAAACTCAGAGAGATAACGCACCCTGCTTACAGGAAGTAACTTGAAGAGTTGAGATTTGAACCAAGGTCTTATGGCTTTCCCTTTTACTCTACTCCAACTGCCTCATTCCACAGAGGAGAAAAAAGGGACTCAGAGGGTTGGAATAAGTTCCCCAAAGCTACACAACAAGGTAATGGCAGAATCTGGACAGTAACCAACTTCTTCTGATGTCAGATTCATTATTCTTTCTGCCACTTCTATTGCCTCCAAGATGAATGTGTATGGGTCTTAATTACTAGACGTTTTAAAATTTTTCCAAACGTTGAGCCATTAGGTACAGCTTCTCAAATATTAGTTTTTCTGACTGCCATAAGTGTCAAACTTTGGACTACCAAAGTTCTAGGCCTGCCTCTAATACTGAGCATGCAAGGGGCAAAAATACAACAAAAACCCTCACTACATCTTTAGAAACATTGCCAAAATCATGCATACATAAAATAGGCTGCTACCTCAGCCACAATGACCTACACCAGGGTCCCCTACCTAATTTTCAAAACTCAAATTCTCAGAGACCTGCAGATCTCACTGTTTTAGCATCATGCTTTGGGCTAAAGAATTTTGTTCCAAAACACCACTTTTAAAGTACACATATCTTACCTGGAAAGGCTAGGAAGACATTAAGTGATTCTAGCAACCCATGAAAACAGTGGCAAAAATGTCTCTCTTAGGTTAGCTATTTGTCACCTTGGAGAAGAGGGAATAAAATGGTTAGATGGAATAATGAATTAGATGATAGGATATTGTACAGGAATGTGAGATCTGACCAACAGTGTGGAGCCTCAGACAGATAGAAAGCAATGTAAGAAGAAACTGGGAGGCATGTGTGAATGTTTAGGAGAATAGAATTTGGAGGTGAGAAGGGAGACAAGAATTGTCTGGAGAGGACTGAAGCCAAACTTTTTTTCTCACTTCATCGTTTTTCCCTCACAAATTTGTGTTTTTTCATCTATGCAATAAGAATAGACTTTGGGAACTAATTGGTTATGGCCAGTCTGATATAGTGGAGAGATTACTGACCTTGGGTCAGAAGGTCTGAGTCTGGATCTGTGGGATCCATATTTCTGAGAAGGGTTCAAGCTGCATCACGGAATTCCATAGTGCCCCCCAGAACTCTTAAGAGAGGGGACAGTTAAAGGCAGTTGGAGTCCTGGTATAAAAGCTAGGACACCCCTCTTGCAAAGATCCTGACTCTTTGCTCTTGGCTCTGAGGAGAGAGACAATCTGTGTAGCTGCTGGAGCCATTTATTCTCTGGCAGTCAGGGCTGCTTTACTTTGTTAGACCTTCAAGCAAGATCACAATCTACCTTAATTTAGCTATCTAGGTTTAGAAAGAAGAATATTTAGTGGCTAAGATAGGAGGTCAGCCATTCAAGATACATTCCCCCTTTGGGGAAAGGGGCTGTTTCAGGTAGCTTCCCCTTACCTATCATTCCTAAAGCATTTCCCCTTTCCTATTCCCAGATATCATTAAACCCTTGTCATCTAGGAACTGTATCTGTATACAGATAATTTGGGGAAATACTCACATCCTCCATAAGCCAAGTTCCTCTTACTAGTGGCTCTGAAGTTGATCCTAACTTCTGAGCCAGTGAGCTGCTCCTAAGACATCAAGCCTCACCTATTCTATCCTGTGGGGAAATAATACAGAGAAAGATATTATCAGAAAGGTTTAGTCTTTACCATTATCAGCTTGAATCCTGAATTTACCTAGCCAGTTCCAGCCTCCACAATTTAACTGAAAGAAAGAGTAACTGATTTTAATAGCTCACTAAGTGGGGCTTGAAGAAGATTCCACTCCCTCACTTTTGTCCCTCCCATCCAGTCAAGTCTGCCTGTTTCTCCAAAGACCAGGGATTGGGGAGACTTCATTGCCACTGACCCCTGTCCTCTTACAGTTTCCCTAATCCTACAGATCTCCCTTCTGAAAGGTACTAGCTACCTGATTCTAGTCGAGTCATTTTAATTCTCTGAGCCTCCGTTTTCTCATCTGCAAGATAGGATTAACACTGACATTAGTCTCATAGGCTACTGTGAATAAAACTATAAATCTTAATGAGTTACAGCTACAAGACATAGTTTTTGTTACCATTACCTCCATAAAACAGACCTGGCCAATTCCTGTAAAGTCTAGCAGAGTTTCTGTAATGGACTTTCCTATAGTTGAAATAAAAAGGTCCAGCTTCCCTCTGGGATGATCTGAACTCAGCATATTGGGCTATTAGCTTATTCATAGTAGTAGAGTTCTTAGAGTTTTAGGGTTCAAAAGAATTTTATAATGAGGTAAAACAAGCCTAGAAGCTTTAAATCAGAAGCTTCAAAAGCAGGATGAAATTTATTGTCAACTAAGAACCAATCTTATTTTGAATTTTGGTACCTGGGGGCTTTTATTTGGCTTTGTTTTCTGAGCTGGAGAAAGAGTTTGATGTCCTTTGCAAAGGAGCATGGTGCATCCATCAGAATTGCTGACTGGGCACAGATCCTCACAATAAACCCTGATAAAATAATATCTAACTTGAGCTTACATTATAGCTGCCTGATTGGCCCATTGGAAAATGCTGATTGTCCCTTTTGTTGTATTCTATTTACACCATGAAGCTTTCTCTAATGAATGATGGGAAGTATAGCATCTGCCTGCTTAGAATTAGCAACATGATTAGGGAAAGAGGGGGGCAGAGAATGGACAAGCCCTTGACTGAATCAGAAGAGGTAGCGAGGTGCATCTCCTGGCTCTGTCACTAACAAGCTCTATGCCCTGGGGCATATGCCCAATGACATCTGCCTCAGACTCATTTTTTTCCTCTATGTGATAAGAGGAGTGATACTCAACTCACTTCACAAGGCAGCTATGAGGAAAGCACTTGAAACTGAACAAGTGTGAGCCATTATTATCTAAGGATCCATGAAAGAAATACCTAGATTCTGCTAAAAAGCTCTTGGAGGTATAATGGATAGAATCCAGGCCTTGGGAATTTACTATCTCTGTATTCCTGGGTACATGATTTAACTTTTCTGTTTTCTCATCTGTAAAATGAAAGAGTTGAATAAAATGGCCTAGAAGATTCCTTCCAGTTCTAAATCCATGATCCTGTGGGGATGCTTCTTGCCTTAGAGCATGTACCTCCCAAAGGGAGGTCAGTTACATATTAGGAATGTAATCTAGGGCATAAGTTCCAAATTTATTTAAACAAAAAACATGATATCTTGGTTAAGTTCCTGCCAAGTCCCACATGAGTTTAAAAATTCATTACCAATTCAAGCCAAAGCCCATGGGCTTTGGAGTCATGATTGCCAGGTCTAGGGGAGTGCTCTGCTGTTTCTCTCATCCTTTTCCAAGAATTGTTGGTACATCTACAAGCACATGGCCTGATTTTAACTGAGGCAGAGATATAGAAAGGTCTTGGTGACCTAGTGGACATCTGTTGGGCTAGGGGATCCAAAGGCTTAGTGTCAGTCATAAGGAACTCCGATGAGCTCATTTCAGCTGAAAATCAGCTTTTCCTAAGACAAAGAATCATTGATTTGGAAGGTACCTTGGATTAAGAGGCCACATTATTTTTATAATAACAATAATAGCCAAAACAACATTAATTATAAAATAAAATAGTTGGAGCTTGACTGAATGTACCAGAATTTTTAATTTCTGAACCTCATTGAAAAAGATGATAGTAACACCACTACTAGCAACCCATCTACATGGTGTTTTAGGTTGATAAGGCTGGATTTGAGAAGCAGCTTGATATAGTGCAAAGAGAGCTGTATTCAAAATCACAAATACTTAGAGATTCAATCCTGCTTCAAATATTATACCTGAGGACTAATCACTTAATCCCTCTGCTCCCTTGTCAATTCTATGAGAATATAAATTTCAGAACAGGTGCCATTCTGCATTGGTAGAGATCATTCCTTTTGCCAGTGAAATCATTCAAGGAGTGGTTAGTTTATAAATCTGTTTCTGACAACAATCCCATGAAATCAGCATTATTATTCCACCTTTTTCTATTTTACAGAAAAATAAAGTTCACAAAAGTTCTGGGACTTGTTTTAGATCATACAACTATTAAGTGTTAGAGATGAGGCTCAAACTCATGCTTTTAGATGCTACCTCCAGTGTCATTTCCACTAAACCATTCTGGCTTTTCCTAATAGGTCAAACAAGATTTTTGTAAGTTTTCATTTGTACTTTCTCTTGCCAACAAAATAACCCTTGATGCTGGTCTTACCTTATGCAAGAGTTTCAACACCCCCCCAGTCAACCTTTTAATTATCATTACTTCCATCTTCTCAGCTATCTGCCTTCAGTACCACACTTAAGAAATAGCTATGCAATTATGGGTTTAAAAAAAGGATTTAATATTTCTGAGTCTTAATTTCATCTCTTACTTCATATACAATTTTTGTCATTACTGTTAATTTGTTTAATCTTGCCTTACTTCTCGTGATCCCATGGACCATAATGCACCCAGGACATTTGTAATTCTTAAAATATCTTATTAGTAGTAAAGCAGTTGGAAGGAGTATACTTAGACAGAGGGTGGGGAAGTAAGCTGATTAGGATGATATGATATGCAAAACATATACCTATCAAGGAGTGAAAAGAGATTGTACTGAGAGAGAAGGGAAGGGAGAGATGGAATGGGATAAATTATCTAACCTAAAGAGGCATTAAAAATTATTACAGTGGAGGGGAGGATGAGGGTGGTGACATGCAATGCTTAAACTTTACTTTCATTTTAACTGGCTCAGAGAAGGAATAACAACCATAATCATTGGGATACAGAATCTTATCTTACCCTATAGAGAAACAGGAGGGGAATAAAGGAATAAGAATAAGGAATGAAACAACAAGGTCTGGGATGTGGTAATAAGAGGGTGGGGGAAGTGGGAGGGAAATAAAAATCAAAACACTGATGAGGAGAAACAGAGTGAAAAGAAAAAGAGCAGAATCAAAAGGGGAAAATGAGATGTCAAGAAATAAAATACACAGTTGATAATCATAACTGTGAATGTAAATGGGATGAACTAACCCCTAAAAGAAGAAGTGGATATTAGAGTGGATTAAAAATGAGAATCCTACTATATGTTGTTTACAAGAAACACATTTGAGGCAGGGTGACACACAAAATAAAGGGGATGGAGCAGAATTTATTGTGTATCATCTAAGGTATAAAAAGCAAGAGTAGAAATCATCATCTTAGACAAAGCTAAAGCAAAAATAAACCTGATTAAAAGAGATAAGGAAGAAAATTCCATCTTGCTAAAATGTACTATGAACAATGAAATAAAATCAAGACTAAACATATATGCATCAAATGGTATAGCCTCTACATTTTTAAAGGAGAAATTAAATGAACTTCAGGAAGGCAGTAAAACTATACTAGTGGGGGACCTCAACTTTTCCCTTTCAGATCTAGATAAATCAAACCAAAAAAATAAACAAGAAGTAAAGGAAGTGAATTAAATCTTAGAAAAGTTAGAACCAATAGCTCTCTGGAGAGAATTTAATGATAATAGAAAGGAATATATCATCTTTTTAGCAGTATATAGCCCCTATACAAAAAAGGACCATATATTAGGGCATAAAAACTTCACAACCAAATACAGAAAAGAAGAAATAATAAATGCATCTTTTTCAGATCATAGTACAATAAAATTATAATTAGAAAATTAATAAGCTAATGCTTAAAAAGGGTGGGTCAAAGAAAAAAACTATAGAAACAATAATTTTATTAATGAGAATGAAAATAAGATATATCAAAATTTATGGGATATATCTAAAACAGTATAGAGGGTAAAATTTATACCTCTAAACACATCAATAAAATAGAGAAAATGCAGATCAATGAATCTGGCATGCAAATAAAAAACTAGAAAAAGAATTAATTAATACTTATTTAAAGAATAAATTGTGAAAAGTGTTCTAAATCACTCCCAATTAGAGAAATGAAAACTAAAACAACTCTGAGGTATTAGCAGTCTGGCCAATATGGCAGCAAAGTAAAGTGATAAATGTCAGAGATGATGTGGCAAATTGGGACACTAATCCACTGCTAATGGAGTTGTGAATTCGTCCAACCATTCTGGAGAGCAATTTGGAATTATGCCCAAAGGGCTTTAAAAGAATGCCTACCTCCAGAGAAAGAACTGTGGGAGTAGAAACACAGAAGAAAAACAACTGCTTGATCCATGGGTTGATGGGGATATGATTGGGGATATAGTCTCTAAATGTTCACCCTAGTACAAATATCAATAATATGGAAATAGGTCTTGATCAGGTCTTGACACGTGTAAAACCCAGCAGAATTGTGCATTGGCTATGCAAGGGGGTGGAAGGAGGAGAGAGAAAAAAACATGAATCATGTAACAATGGAAAATTTTTCTTAATTAAGCAATTAAATAAAATTTTATAAAAAGAAAAATACATAAAAGAATGCCTACCCTTTGACCCAGCCTTACCACTGTTGGGTTGATACCCCAAGATTTATAAGAAAAAAGACTTGTACAAAAATATTTATAGCCATGCTCTTTGCGGTGGCAAAAAAAATTGGAAAGTGAGGTGACGTCCACCAATTGTGGAATGACTGAACAAATTGTGGCATCTGATGGTGATGGAATACTATTATGCTGAAAGGAATAATGTACTGGAAGATTTCTATGTGAACATGAAAGACCTCCAGGAATTGATGCAGAGCAAAAGGAGCAGAACCAGGAGAACATTGTACACAGAGACTGAGACATTATGGTAAATTGAATGTAATAAGCTTTTCTATTAGCAGCAATGCAATGACCCAGGACAATACAGAGAAACTTATGAGAAAGAATGCTATCCACATCAAGAGAAAGACCTATGTAAACAGAAATGCAGAAGAAAAACATTTGATCAATCATGTAGTTCAATATGGAAATGATTAGGGTTTTAATATTAAAAGATCATTCTATAAAAATGACCATTCTACCCAAATTAATTTACCTATTTAGCACCATACCTATCAAACTACCAAAAAACTTTTTTACTGAATTAGGAAAAACTATAACAAGGTTCATTTGGAATAGCAAAAGATCAAGAATATCAAGGGAAATAATGAAAAAAAATGTGAAGGAAGGGGGCCTAGCAGTACCAGATATTAAACTATACTATAAAGCACCAGTCATCAAAACGGTATGATACTGGCTAAGAGACAGAAGGGAGGATCAGTGGAATAGACTTGGGGTAAGTGACATCAGCAAGACAGTGTATGATAAACCCAAAGAGCCCAACTTTTGGAACAAAAATCCACTATTTGACAAAAACTGCTGGGAAATTTGGAAAGCAATATGGGAGAGATTTAGGTTTAGATCAACATCTCACACCCTACACCAAGATAAATTCAGAATGGGTGAATGACTTGAATATAAAGAGGGAAACTATAAATAAGTTAAGTGAACATAGAAGAGTATACTTGTCAGATCTCTGGGAAAGGAAAGATTTTAAAACCAAGCAAGAGTTAGAGAAAATTACAAAATGTAAAATAATTTTGATTATATTAAACTAAAAAGC
This sequence comes from Gracilinanus agilis, assembly GCF_016433145.1. Classification (NCBI taxonomy): domain Eukaryota; kingdom Metazoa; phylum Chordata; class Mammalia; order Didelphimorphia; family Didelphidae; genus Gracilinanus; species Gracilinanus agilis. Next base: position 385,304,013 of record NC_058130.1, read on the forward strand.
TTTTGTACAAACAAAAACAGTGTAGCCAAAATCAGAAGGGAAACAACAAATTGGGGAAAAAAATCTTTATAACTAAAAACTCTGACAGGGGTCTAATTACTCAAATATACAATGAGTTAAATCAATTGTATAAAAAGTCAAGCCATTCCCCAATTGATAAATGGGCAAGAGACACGAATAGGCGATTTTCAGATAGAGAAATCAAAGCTATCAATAAGCACATGAGAAAGTGTTCTAAATCTCTAATAATTAGAGAAATGCAAATCAAAACAACTCTGAGGTATCACCTCACACCTAGCAGATTGGCTAAAATGATAGAAGGGGAGAGTAATGAATGCTGGAGGGGATGTGGCAAAATTGGGACATTGATGCATTGCTGGTGGAGTTGTGAACTGATCCAACCATTTTGGCTGGCAATTTGGAACTATGCTCAAAGGGCTATAAAAGAATGCCTGCCCTTTGATCCAACCATACCATTGCTGGGTTTGTACCCCAAAGAGATCATAAATAAACAGACTTGTACAAAAATATTTATAGCCCTGCTTTTTGTGGTGGCAACAAACTGGAAAATGAGGGTATGTCCTTCAATTGGGGAATGGCTGAACAAAATGTGGTATATGCTGGTGATGGAATACTATTGTGCTCAAAGGAATAATAAACTGGAGGAATTCCATGTGAACTGGAAAGACCTCCAGGAATTGATGCAGAGTGAAAGGAGCAGAGCCAGAAGAACATTGTACACAGAGACTGATACACTGTGGTAAAATCGAATGTAATAGACTTCTGTACTAGCAGCAATGCAATGATCCAGGACAATTCTGAGGGATTTAGGGAAAAGAAAGCTACCCACATTCAGAGGAAGAACTATAGGAGTGGAAACAGAAGAAAAACAACTGCTTGAACACATGGGTTGAGGTGGACATGATTGGGGATGTAGACTCGAAACTACCACACCAATGCAACTAACAACAATTTGGAAATAAGTCTTGATCAATGACACATGTTAAAACCAGTGGAAATGCGCATTGGCCGTGGGGGTTGGGGGGATGTGAGGGGGGGTGAAGGGGAAAGTAAGAGCATGAATCATGTAACCATGTTAACTTTTCTAAAAAATAAATATTAATAAATTTTTTAAAAAGATCATTCTACTGTAAATATGAATAACATGGAAATAGGTTCTGAGCAACAATATATGTATAACTCAGTGGAACTGCTTGTCAGTTTCAGGAAAGGAGAGGAAAGAGCAGGAGAATCATGAGTCATGTAACCATGGAAAAATATTGTAAATAAAAAAGGGAAAAAATAAAAATATAATAATTAAAATAAAGACTAAATTGGCAATCCTAAAAATTAAAGGGGAAATTAATAAAACTGAAAATAAGAGAACCATTGAACTAATAGTAAGACTAGAAGTTGGTTTTATGAAAGGACAAATAAAATGGACAGTATTGGTTAATTTGATTAAAAAAGGAAAGAAGAAAATCAAATAATCAGTATCAAAAATGAAAAAAATGAACTCAACCATCAATGAAGAGGAAAATAAATTAATCATTAGGAAACTTTTTATCTAGTTATATGCAATTAAATCTGACAATCTAAGTGAAATGGATGTCTATTTACAAAAATACAAATTGCCCAGATTAGCAAAAGAGGAAATCGAATCCTTAAATAATCCCAACTCAGAAAAATAAATTGAACAAGCCATCAATGAACTCCCTAAGAAAAAGTCTCCAGGAGGATTTCTATGTGAATACAGAGCGAAAATGAGCAGAACCAGGAGAATGTTGTTCAAAGAGACTCAGATATTGTGGCACAATCAAATGTAACAGACTTTTCTACTAGTAGCAATGCAATGACTCAGGACAATCCAGAGGAATTTATGAGAAAGACCATTATCCACATCCAGAGAAAGAACTGTGGAAGTAGAAATACAGAAGAAAAACATATGATCAATCACGTGATTAGATGTGGATATGATTGGGGTTTTGATGTCAAAAGATCACTCTATTGCAAATATGAATAACATGGAAGTAGGTTTTGAACAATGATACATGTATAACTCAGTGGAATTGCTTGTCAGCTCTGGGAGCAGGTAGGGAAGAGAGGTGGGAAAAATCATAAACATGTAACCATGGAAAAATATTCTAAATAAATTAATTAATTTTAAAAAATCTCCAGGGCCAGATGGATTCACAAGTGAATTCTAGCAAACATTTAATGAACAATTAATCCTAATATTACACAAACTATTTGGGGAAATAGGCAGAGAAGGAATCCTACCAAATTCTTTTTATGAAACTAATTTGGTACTGTTGCCTAAGCTGAGAAGAACAAAAAGACAGAAAGAAAATTATAAGCCAATTTCATTAATGAATATAGATGCAAAAATTTTAAATAAGATACTAACAAGGAGAAAACAGCAGTATATCACAAGGATCATTCACTATGACCAGGTAAGATTTACACCAGGAATGCAGGGATGGTTTAATATTAGGAAACTATGAGCCTAATTGACTATATCAGTAACCAAACTAACAGAAATCACATGGTTATCTCAATAGATGCAGAAAAGACCTTTGACAAAATACAAAGCCCATTCCTACTGAAAACACTAGAAAACATAGGAATAAATGAGTTCCTTAAAATGATAAGTAGTATATACCTAAAACCTTCAGCAAGTATCATCTGCAATGAGGATAAGTTAGAAGCCTTTCCAATAAGATCAGAGGTGAAGCAAAGATGTGCATTATCACTACTATCATTTAATATTGGATTAGAAATGCTAGCTATAGCAATAAGGGAAGAAAAAGAAATTGAAGGAATTAATGTAGGCAATGAGGAAACTAAAATCTCACTTCACAGATGATATGATGGTATACTTAGAGAGTCCTAGAGAATCAACTAAAAAAATAGTTGAAATAATAACTTTAATAAAGTTACAGGATACAAAATAAAGCCACACAAATCATCAGCATTTCTATATATTTCCAACAAAAAGCAGCAAGAGTTAGAAAGAGAAATTCCAGTTAAAATCACTCTAAACAATATGAAATACTGGGAATCTACTTGCCACACATAAACACAATTACAAAACACTTTTCACACAAATAAAATCATATCTAAACAATTGGAAAAATACAAATTGCCCTGTTAGGCAGAGCTAATATAATAAAAATCACAATTCTACCTAATTCAAATTATTTATTCAGTACCATGCTAATCAAACTATGAAATAATTATTTTTAAAAATAGAAAAAATAATAACAAAATTCATGCAGAAGAACAAAAGGTCATGAATATCAAGGCAACTAGTGGAAAAAATGTGAAAGAAGGAGGCCTAGCAGAATCAGATCTCAAACTGTACTATAAAGTAGCAATTGTTAAAACAATCTGGTTCTGGTTTAGGAATAGAATGGTAGATCAATAGGTAGGTTAGCTATACAATATGCAGGGGTAAATGACTTTAGCTACTTAGTGTTTGATAAAGCCCCAAATCCCAACTTTTGGAATAAGAACTCACTCTTTAACAAAGATTTCCAGGAATATTGGAAAACAATATGGACAAAAGGTAGGTATAGACCAATCAATGTCTCACACCCTATACCAAGATAAATTCAAAATGGATATATGATTTAGATATAAAGATTGATACCATAACCAAATTAGGGGAACACACATGTCAGATCTTTGGAGAAGGGAAGAATTTATGACCAAAGAAGAGATAGAGTATAAAATGAATATTTTTGATTATATTAAATTAAAAAGCTTTTGTACAAACAAAACTAATCTAGCCAAGATTAGAAGGGAAATAACAAACTGAGAAAAATGTTCATAACAAATGTCTCTGATAAAGGTCTAATTTCCCAAATTTATAAAGAACTAAGTCAAATTTATAAGAATACAAGTCATTCCTCAATTGACAAATGATCAAAAGATATGAACAAGCAATTTTCAGATGAAGAAATCAAAGCCATCAATAATCATATGAAAAAATGTTCTAATTCACACTTGATTAGAGAAATATGAATTAAAACAATGCTGAGATAACACCTCACACACCTATAAGATTGACCAATATTGCAGTGAAGGAAAAGGGTAAATTTTGGAGGGAATGTGGCAAAATTGGTATACTAATACTTTGTTGGTGGAGTTATGAATTGATCCAACCATTCTGGTGGGCAGTTTGGAACTATGCCCAAAGGGCTATAATATTGTGCACACCCATTGATCCAGTAACGCAACTACTGGGTCAGTATCTCAAAGAGATAATAAAAAAGGGGAAAGGATCTTCTACTTGTACAAAAATATTTATAGCTGCTCTTTTTGTTGTGGCAAAGAATTGGAAATTGAGGGAATGTCCATCAGTTGGGGAATGGCTGAACAAATTGTGGCACATGTCGGTAATGGAATACTATTGTGCTATAAGAAATGATAAGCAAGATGATTTCAGAAAAAGCTAGAAAGATCTGTGGGAACGGATGCAGAGTGTAATAAGCAGAAATGGGAGAACATTGTACACAATAACAATGATTATTTGTGGAAACTTGGCTACTTTCAGCAATGCAATGATCTGGGGCAATCTTGAAAGACTTATGACAGGGAATGGTATCCACCTCCAAAGAAAGATCTGTTGGAGTTGTCTTTTACATCAATGTATTTTTTATTTTATTTTGGGATTTTGGTTATGTATGACTTTGCTTTTACAGCATTACTAATATAGAAATGTGTTTTGCATGACAATAAAAAATGAAAAAATAAAATAAAATGCCTTGTGAGAACAACAACAAAAAAGATTATCTAGAACAACACTCTCCTTTTTCTGATTAGGAAGCTGATAGCTAAACTACAGCTTACCCTTGGCTTCATGGATAACAAGAAGCAAACAGGATTTGAACTCAAGTCTAGGGATTACAAATTCAGCACACTTTCTACTGCCCCATCACTGTCTCTCTTGGTTCTGAATCCCGCTCACAACATTTACACATGACCCTTGGCCTTGTTCTTCTCTCCCATCCCACAGTATCAATTTCTCAAAGATAAGGAGGGTTTCATTTTTGTATTTTTGTAAGCCAGTACACTTGGTACATACCCCATGGGTAGTAAGTGCTTAATAAACATTTACTAAATTGAACTGAGGTCAGATTTTCCTATATTCATAATTAATATGATTTTTTAACATGAGAAACCCATGTTGTACAGGTTAGGTATTTTATTGAACATATCACAATAAAACAAAACGGAAATTAAAATCCTCATTACCCCACTTGCTGTTTGTCCTTAGGGTGGCTCCATCTCTCTAGGATCCAGGGTGTTCTTTTGAAGGAGGTTAATTATATTTCCCTAAAGGAAAAAAAAAAAACCTCCCCACCCCCTTCTCCTAATCCAGTAATGATAAAGAAGGAGGAGAAGAGAAGAAGAGGGAGGCTAGATGGCATTCTGTGTTTTCATATGTACTATTTAACATTTTTTTTTTAAGATTAAGAGGGGAAAAGGGTGACTGGTGTGTTTATTGACATAATTCAGCCCTTTTGGAAACTGATTCCAGGAGGCAGGGCAGAGGCATATGCTAAGTGTTTGTAAAAGCCCCAGAGGCCTGTTTGTACAAAGAGGATCCACAGAGACCCTGGAGGCCCTGCCATCTGAGTCAGCTGCAAGCTGACCCCATCTTTAATTCAGAGTTTCCTGAGTAATTTGTTGATCCAAAGCATTTAATGTGCTTTCCATGATGATAACTAAAAAAGGAACAAGAAGTCAGTCAGATGAGAAAAAAGTGTTTTCTAGGAACTCAGCCATGTTACCAAAGATTTTCATCACAGCAAAAAAAAATTTTTCTTAAGTTTAGAAATCCACAGAAAATGGGAAGCCACAGCCAGGAGGAAAAGGGGAACGCTCAAAATTCCATGGGCTTCTTGAAATGAGCCAGGATTTAGACCACTAGACTGCAAGATATGGGGATTGATATCTTTCTCTGATTCTAAAATTTACTTAAAGGTGAAAGGTGAGATAGGTGGGATTTGAATTAATCAGTAAAGTTGCTTTTATTGCCTTCATTATTAAAAAGAAAAAGCAGAGAATTTAGTGTTAATTTTTTATTCATTAGCATAATTTGCTATCATTTTATCTTTCCTAGTGGACTCATGTTAAAATAAGGAAGTTTGACAAGATGCTACCTTCTCTTCCAGCTTTAACATTTTATTAATCTACCTTGTTTCTAACTCATGATACAGAAATCGTTTTCCTAGAAGTCATGATGCATTTGCAGTAAGATTTGCATGTATTTTCATTCCTGGATCTTCCTTAGCACAGTATCTGGACTATAGTAGGCATTTAGAAAACACGTATTCCCTTTCTCCTCCCCAGTGACCTAAGTGACCATTGACAAATATTTGTGAACAATGTAGTGCCTAGGGACAAAGAGTGCATGCCATAGGTGTCCCTGGCACAGAGTGGAGCAGATTTCTTCATATCAGGATTGAACCCCTAATTCTGGGTCATTTTATTTTCACTAGGTGTCATCCAATAACTCCCCTGTTTCTTGGCTAAACTTCCTAATAAGGCCAGGTATTTTTAGTGCCTTCATTCTCTGCAGTTTGGCTTCTGATTTCCCTGATGATTCAACTGAAATGGCTCTCCAAATTTACCAATGATCTCTTGATTACTGAAACTGATGGCTTTTTTCAGTCCTCATCCTTCTTGACTTTGAAGCCTTTGACACTGTCAATCATTGTCTTCTCCTGGATATTTCTGGGTTTTCATGACATTGTTGCTCTTCTCCTGTTCTTCTCCCCTCTGTTTGACACCCCTCTCTGTTTCATTTCCTTAGTCTTCATCTATGTCATACTTACTAACTCATGCTTTCTCCCAATACTCCATCTCAGCCCTCTTTTTTCTCCATTTATACAATTTTCTTAGTGATCTCATCAGCTCCCATAGATTTAATTTTTATCTCTGTGCATTCTCAGATCTATTTATCTAGTCCTATGTTTTTTTCTGACCTCCAGTCTGAAATCTCTGCCTCTTGGAAATCTTGAACTTTATCCTGTAGAAATCTTAAACTCAGTCCACAACTGAACTTATCTTTTCCCCAAATCTCTCTTCTCTTCCTAACTTCAAGACCCGCACCATATTCCTAGTCAACCAGGCTTACAACGTAGATGTCATCCTTCACTCAATTCTTTTCTAATATTGTTTACCTTTTCACTTGGCAAGTCTTGCTGATTCTATCTTCATGACACCTCTTGTATATTATATACCCCCTTTTCTTTAACTGGTAAACATCATGGTGCAAGACCTTATCACCTCACACCTGGATTATTACAATAATTTCTGTCCCTCAAGCAGCCCATTTTCCACATTGCCACCGAAGAGATTTTCCTAAAGGGCAGGTCTGTCTGCGTCTCAACTCAGTCCACCACAACCCCCAGACATATCAGTAAACAGCCTCCAGGACCAAATGTAAGCTAACAATTAAAATTCTCCATATTCTTACTCTTTCTAATTTTTCCAGGTTTTTTTTTACATATTATTCCCCTTCACAAACTCCAGAGTCCAGGTACTGACCTAGTTGTTATTCCTTTCACATAACATTCTCTCTCCTGCCTCCATGCCTGGAATACTCTTTTTCTTATCTATCTACATCTATTGGATGCTTTGGGTTTCTTTTAAAACTCAAGTTCCTCCTTTTCTTGGAGGCCTTATCTAGTCACCCTAGCTTTTATTGCCTTCCTCTCCAAGTGTACTTTTATTATGCTTTGTATGTATCTTATCAGTCAATTAATAAACATCTGTGAACCACCTATTTTTTCCAGGTACTATGCTAAGCTCTGGGGCTATAAACAAAGGCAAATGACAGTTTTTGCCCTCTCTCTAGGAACTTACACCCTAGGTTTTATCTTGTACAAGAGACTAAAAAGTCAAGTCAAAAAGCATTTTTAATGCCCCGATATCATTAGCCAGTCACTGGGTTAAGCCCTGCAAATACAAAAATGAAGGAGGAGGAGAATGGAGGAGAATGGAGGAAGAAGAGGATGAAGAAGAGGAAGAAGAAGAAGAAAATGGAGGAAGAAGAAGAAGAGGAAGAAGAAAACTTGGAAAGGCTTCTTGTAAGGAGGTGGGATTTTAGATGAAATGAAACAGAAACCAGAGAAGCCAGGAGATGGGATGAGGAGGGAGAACATTCCAAGAGAGAGGAACAGTCAGGAGATGGAGTAACTTATGAGAGGAGCAGCAAGAAGGCCAGTTCATATTTCATTGCTAGCATTTATTTAATAAAATTTGCAAAGTGTTTTATGGTATTTTCTCATTTGATCTTCATAACAGTCCTGTGAAGGAGATACTTTTACTACATCCCTTTAAAAATAAAAAATACTGAGGCAGGCAGAAATTAAGTAACTTGTGCAGAATCACACAGCTGAAATGAATCTGAGGTGAATTTGTACTCAAATCTTTCAAAGTCTTATATTATCCACTTCACCTTGTAGGAGTCTCAAAATCAGAGGGAGTATTGAGGAAAGTGTAAAAAGACTGGAAAGGTCAAAAGGGGTCAGGTGATGAATGGCTTTAAAAGGCAAATTGAGGATTTAATCTTTTACTCTGGTTGCAATAGGAAGCCAGTGAAGTTGTGTGAATAGGGAGATGACATGGTAAGGTGTTTTTTATTTAAAAATTTAAAAATTATTGTTGACTTCTTTAACATTTCCAACAAAATAGAATCAAATACTATCAGACTTTTCTTCTTCATTTATTGTGAAATTTCCTTTTTGATTTTTGATATTGCCAATTTGGTCTTGTTCTTCTTTAAAAAATCAAGTGAGCTAATAGCTTATCAATTGATTTTATTTTTAAAACAACTCCTGGTTTTATTTATTAATTTAATTTTTTGTTTTCAAATTTATTATCTCTCCTTTGATTTTCAGGATTTCTAATTTGGTGTTTTAATTGGAGTTCCTAAATTTGTTGGGTCTCTAGTATTTTTAGCTGCCTCCCCAATTCATTGTTATGCCCTTTCTCCTTTTGGCTAATAATATATTTAGATACACAAATCTAATCCTAAGGACTTCTTTGCCTATATCTTCCAATTCTGAGTTTGTTGTCTCATTATTTCTCAATTAAATTATCTTTATTTCTTTGATTATTTTGACCTTCTAATTCTTTCATATTGTTATTTAGTCTTTAGTTATTTTAATGCTTTTTTCATCAACTTTTTATTTCATATTTTTTTATTTCATTGTGGTAAATAAAGGATTTATATTTTACTTCTCTTTTTCTGCATTGGTTTTAAGTTTTGTATATATGTATGTGATAAGATGTGATCACTTTTTGCAGTAGTGCCATGCACAGCTGAGCAATATGTCTGATAAGTGGTCATCCAGCTTCTGCTTATGCACTTCTAGTGATGAAGAAAACCTCACTTCATGAAGCAGCCCATTCCGCCATTGTATAGCTCTAATAGTTAGGGATATTCATTATATTAAGCTGAAATCTTCCCTGTAGATTGATTGACCTCCTCAAACTTGTAATACACATCCTATGTTACCTTTCCTAGAAACAAGAGACCCAGTGTTTAACAAGTCAAAAAGTCATACGAGATGTCAATGATTTTGCTTATCAAGCAGAGTAAAATGAACAAGACCTAAATAATTGGCTGCCTGCTTTTAATTATTATCTAGCACAGTTTTATCTGCATGCAGTGGGGCAATACGAACTCATTTGAGTAGCATTTTAGAAGCTGAGGTGTTTTTTCCCATATTTCGAGTCAAATCACGTTTAGTGTAGAGCTAATCTCTGCATATCTACTTGTCTAACTTATCATGTTCCCCTTTCCTCTCCCCACCTGTCATACCCTTTTACATCTGAATAATCCAGGTACAGAAGAGTTTATGAGTCTTATGCATCAGACACATGGTCTCTTTCTTCTCGCTTTCCTTTCCCATATTGCCAACATCTTTAATAGGTATAGGGGGCTTAGTTTGAGCCCTGCAGTACAAAAATGAGCACAGGGCAACCTAATGTAGAACATCTACTTACATCCTCAGCTACTTACCACCTTGTTCTTCTGTCACTAAGGTTCACATTAGTAGCACATTAGTAGCAACTTTTCTGATCAGAGCAGTTGTGCAATTGCAAATCTTTTTTTTTCTTGTTTGTGATTTGTTTCCTTTATCATGCAGGCAGATGTTCATAATTGCTGTCCATCCTAAAGTTTGTTAGAGGCTTCCTGCTATATTGGGGAAATAGTGCACCCTCTGCTGGAAAGGTTTTGTTTGTTTGTTTTTTTAATGAAAAATATATAACCAAAGACCAAAGGAAGCAGAATCCAGCTTCACGTTTAATCTCTAGGAGTAGCTTCCCTCCCAACTCTACATTTTAGTTTTCATTTTTGCTGAAAGAGATGACAGGATAATCTTTTAGGAAGAAAAATCTTCCTTAAGCCTTACTTTCATTACACTTCTCTCAGACTTAAAAAATGGTAGACAGTGTAATACAGTGGAAAGAGAATGGATTTGAAGCCAGGGAATCTTGGCTCAAACCTCATATTCTATGCTTTTCTTTTCTATTTGATCTGGAGAAAGTAACTAAAGCTTTGGTTTCTTCATGTGTAAAAATGAGGGAGCTACATTAGATAGTGTTAGAGGTCTCTTGATTTCTCAGTCTTGCTGACTCAAATCTATGCCTAGCAGGGTATGCAGGCAATATGAAAAGTACTTTTTTTTCCCATTCAGTTATCAGGATATTCCAACTGAGAGTGGATTCAGGGCCTGAACTACACTGTAGATTCTTTATGTTATCTCCAATAAGAGATAACACAGGAGTGAAAGGTAAAACTAAATGGGACTGGCATTCACTAAAACCTACGAATTATTATTTTTTTAATTTTTTAAGAGTCCACCCTAGAGAAAAAGGATCACTGAATGTATATTACCTTCTGAAATCTCCAAGTGCCATTGATATTTTTTTATTTTGAGAAATATTCGTGGATTAAGAGAAGACTTTCTAGGATTCGAAACAGTGAGCTCATGATGGCATCTCCTAGATAACAAGTTTTGGCAAGTCAGCAAGGAAACTGAAAGCACAAAGGGTAGAAAGATTTGTTATAACTGTGTTGGCCTTGGGAACACTTTGAGCTCACTATGAATGGGATGCCTCATTTTCTTTCTGTCTCTACCATAGCATAAGCTTTGTCTGCCTGAAGTTATATATTCAGTGAAAGTATCAGAGTGAGTATAGGAGTGAATACTGGAAAAGCCAGAATGTTACCTATCACTTCCTCTTTGACCTGTGGGATGCCTGGTGTCAGATATATTGTTACTTGTAACCATATTCTTTGGGAATCTAGAGAATCTGGAGATACTGGAAAGGCTTCTTTATTTCCTACTCCCAATACTTCTCCTACATTCTCATTCTGTTTCCTAAATTTTCATCCTTTGAACTTTTAGTCTTTTATTTTGATTAATCACTTTTATCTATGATTGGGGCAGTTAGGTGGTACAGTGCTAGTCTTGGAGTCAACAAGAAAAGAGTTCAAATCCTGCCTCAAATACTTGCTAGCTATATGATCTTGGGCAAATCAGTATAATTCCCTAACACCTAGCTCCCAGGGTTGCTTTGAGGATTAAATGAAAGAATATTTGTAAAGCTCTTTTCAAACCTCAGAGTGCTACAGAAATACTGACTTTCATTACTATTACTGTGGTTTTTATTAAATCATAGGTAGCACATTTATTAGATTTATGGATGAGACAAAATTGAGATGAACAACTGGTTTAGACTATAAGGGTCCAAAAAGGTTTCCATAGATTAGAAAGATAGACTTAAATGAATAATATGGACTTTAATAGGGTTATATTTAATGAGGGCAAATTCTGTGCTTAGCTAAGTAATCAACTTCACAACTATAGGATTCAAGAAACATGACTAAATAGTACTGATACATAGCAAGAACTTAATAAATTCTTGTTGACTATCTGCTGATCCTCTCTTCCTGGATGATTGTGTTGTCAATTAATATTAGGTCAGCTAGTGGCCAATTTCATTACTTCCTTGGAACTTCATAACAATTCAGAAAGGGAAGTGCTATTATTATCAACATATTACAGATGAGGAAACCAAGGCTGAGAAAAATAAAATGATTTGCCCAGAGTCACATAGCTTGTGAATGTCAGAGACCTCGGAGACCTAGTCTGCGTTTCCGAATTTCAAGTTCAGTATCTATTCAGTATATAACATTGACTTTGGATAACTTTTGGCAAATTGTTTGATCTCTCAGGGATTCAATTTTCTATTGAAAGACAAGGCATTAGCCAGCAAGGATTGTGTTGAGTGGGCTTTCTTAAGTCTCAGATGCTCTTTATAAGGACTGACCCTTCCTTTCCTACTGAAAATGCACAAGTCTGTCAGAATTCACTGTTACCTCATATTGAAACAAGTTTGGAAACTGCCATTGGGATGAATCTTGTACTTCTGGTCATGGCTGCACCTTTAGCATCATGAAGAGAAAACATAAACATGTTCTGGCTAAATGTGCTGTAACTTTCTTTTCTAACTTTTTTTCTGTGTAGCCGAAATAACTTTGATTTTCCACAGTTGATAAGAAACAGTGATTTCTTTTTCTTAGCTCATTTTTAAACATTTCTATCTTATTTCCAATTATATTGGAAACTCTCAGGGTAAAGGATGTGGTATATACTTCTTTATTCCCAATGGCACCTCTTTTGGTGGCAAATATCATTTAATTCATTTCATCCTGTTGGGATAAGAATTTTTGTGGATGTTTATTAGGAAAAAATGTTTTATTCCTAGAATATGGTCATTAAATAATGCTTGAATTGAATTTCCCCATTCCTATCCTCTGGCCTAGTAACCAAGTTGTCTTAAAGAAGACAGATTTAATAGGACCCTACCTTCCCAGAAGTGCAGCTAAATGGTGCAGTGGATAGAGTGCCAGGCCTGGAGTCAGGAAGACTCATCTTCCTGAGTTCAAATCAGACCTCAGCCACCACTTAATGGCTGGGTGACACTGGGCAAGTCACTTCACCTTGTTTGCCTCAGTTTTCTCATATATAAAAATGAGCTGGAGAAAAAAAATGACAAACTACACCAGTATTTTCTTCAAGAAAATCTTAAAATGGGATCCTGAAGAGTTACACATCTGAAAATGACTGAACCATAACAGCTTCCCTGATGATCACTGAACATCCTTAGGAACTGGATCTGGATTTATTTATTTTTCTTAACTACCTGATAAACAAAGTCACCCAGTACTCATATATTTAAGACACTAAGTTACAAATTGCCAACAGAGAGTGTGGACTGGATATGCCAGCGTATCTTGGTTCACCTCATTCATGTTCTATGCCAGTGGTTCCCAAACTTTTTCTGGCCCTTTCCAGAAAAATATTACTTAGCCCTCTGGGAATTAATTTTTTTTTATTTTAATAGCAATTAATAGGAAAGATAAATGCACCTGTGGCCATCACCGCTCTTCTGGATCACTGCAGCACCCACCAGGGGGTGGTAACACCCACTTTGGGAATCACTGCTCTATGCAAACCTATGCTAAATTATTGCATTAGTCATATTCAAGATTTCAATGAACAGAGAGACATGACTATGATTATTTGAAGCTAACTACTGGGTTCATTGAAGGAACTCTATATACCAATTGGGCATTCTTATATAGGATGAAAAAATGATATTATCAGTTATGAAGAGCTGAAAATGGCCTTGGAAACAATCTAGAATAACATATTTCTCCTTAAGTTGGTCCTAAATCACCAATGGCTTCTTGGGCTATTTCTATCTTTGAATATTTTATAAATATTTCAAATCTTCTATACTAAAACAGAACTTATTGTCTATTAATGCTTTTCTCTCTCCCTACACATCTTTTTAACTTTGCTCTTTCTGTTGAAGGTATTTTTCTAGTCATCCTGGTTTACAACCTCAGAGTCATTTTCAATTCTTCCCTTTCTCTTCCCCCTCCCACCAACATTTACTCATTGCCAAGAGCTGTTTGCCAAAAGCTTCATCCCCAGCATTTCACATATCTATTCTTTCTCTTCACTCAGCAGTAAGTGCCCTAGCCATCACTTCTTGCTTGGAATTTTGACAATATCCTCCTAATTGTATGCCCCATGTCTAGGAATTCCCATCTTCAGTCCATTCTCCACTGGGGTCCATTAGTCTCCCTCATGCATTCTGTGTTCCAGCTGATCTGCTGATCCCCATCTACAACATAGTATCTTTCATTTCCATCTCTTTGCATGGGCTGTTTCTGATATCTAGAGTTCTTTACTTCTATCTCTCAAAAGCTCTAGCTGACATTTGTGACTGAAGTCAAGTATCTGATGTATTTTCTGATTCCCTCTATTGTTAGTTCTTCTCCAGGCCCCTAAAAATTATTTAGTTTATATTTTGTATTTATGTGACTGTATGTAAGTTGTCTCTCCCAGTAAAAAAGAAAATAAACTTCTTGAGGGCAAAGATTATTTTCTTTGTATCGTTAGCATTTAGTGATGTTTGTTGAATTTAATTGAGGGTCACTTTTATATGGTAAATGCTTGACTATTTGATGACCTGTAGATGTTAGGGCCATGCTGTTTTATACTGAGATAGACAAAGCATTGTGGATGCTTTGTTCTAAGGGTAAGCAAACTCCATCTCCTTCTGACTATACCATTTATTGATTGATTGATTGATTGATTTTGATTTAACAATTTTTATTTAATTGATTAATTAAGATAATTTTCCATGGTTCCATGATTCATATTCTTTCCCTCCCCTTCTCCCATCACCTTCCTGTAGTCAACAAGCAATTCCACTGGGTTTTACATGTGTCATTGATCATGACTATACCATTTATGAGTATGACAGAAAAGGCTTTTAAACATGAAGTTGGTAGAATTGCTTTGTAGTCTGGAACTCTATGACTATTCATCAATCCACTAACATTCTCTACCTATATTCCCTACTTCACTTCATCTCAATGAAAGATTTAGAATTAATTGTCCTGCATCAGTTATCAAATTCGTGTTTCATGTCCTGTGTAAGTGAAGAAATCCATAAGTCAACATGCTCAAGAAATAAATGAGTTCAATATCAAGGACTGGACCTTATGTATATTGGGTATATTCTTAGAAAAATGTAAATGCTGGCAAGAAGAAACTTTAATAATTTAAAGATAAATGGAAGACTTTGAAGCAAATGAGGTAACAAAAGACAGTCATCAAATTAAATATTTCTCAAATCCAACAACTCTGGACAATTCTGCCCAGAAAATGGTCTCAGAAGAGCAGAAGAAGCTAAAAACATAATAATGGCTCATATTTATATAGCAATTTATAAAAAACCTTGTTTAAAATATTCCTACGTGTGGGCAGCTGGGTAGCTCAGTGGAGTGAGAGTCAGGCCTAGAGACAGGAGGTCCTAGGTTCAAACCCGGCCTCAGCCACTTCCCAGCTGTGTGACCCTGGGCAAGTCACTTGACCCCCATTGCCCACCCTTCCACCTATGAGACAATACACCAAAGTACAAGGGTTTAAAAAAATATTCCTATGTGCTATATAGAAAATGCATGACTTCTTTCTTTCAGTAAAGAAACCTAGGCCAAGGAGATTGAATGAAATTCATTCAGTGTGGGTCAGAATATACACAAATCCATAATTTCTGATACCAAAAGCTTTAGATCTACTAAGCTGTCTTTTGCTAAGTCATAATTTTGGATTGACCTGCCAGAGTCAGTGAGTATATGCCAGTATTCAAAGCAAGGAGAGAAAGAATGCATGAGTACTTAATTACTGACTCCATAGAAATAACCTCAAACACTTACCCTTGAAAAATTGGAGACAGCTTAAAGTGCCATGGCATGCCAAGATGGAAGCAAAAGCAAGTTTTTCTAGGAACTAGATTGGATTTCTTTTCTGGATATCTGAATGGAGATATAGAAGCCATTTGTTTGTCTTGCTTACTGCCATCACCAAGCAGACACAGTATTATCTGAAGAATTAGCTAGAAAACCTTGTAGTATGGTTCTGTTTTAGCTATAGTTGTCAAAAAAAAATCTTTATAAAATGTATGGGCTCGTCTTGCCTTAGGAAATACAATGAACACATTTGAATCTTTTTCTAGTATTTGAGGATCTTCCAACTATTCTGGAGAATAATTTTGAATTATACCCAAAGGGCTAACTATGCATACCCTTTGACCCAGAAATACCATTACTAATGGTACTGTATCCCAAAGTGATTTAAAAAAGAAAAGGACTTTTATTTACAAAAGTATTTATAGTTGGCCTTTCTGTGATGACAAAGAATTGGAAATTGAGGGAATGTCTATCAATTGGGAAGTGACTAAACAAGTTGTGGTATATGAATACTAGTGTGCTATAGAAATGGTTTCTTAGGATGGGTTTCAGGAAAAACCTGGACAAAAATATATGAACTGATGCAAAATGAAGTGAAAAAGACCAAGGAAACATTGTACGTGGTAACAGCAATATTATCATCAATAGTGAATAACTTAGCTCTTCTGATAAACACAATGAGCTAAGACAATCCCAAAGGATTCCTGGTGAAAATGCTATCTGCCTCCAGAGAAAGAACTGATGGACTTTGAATGCAGAGTGAAACGTACTTTAAAAAAAAATTTACCCCCTCTGGTCTATTTTCTTTTGCCATATGGCTAATATGGAAATATGTTTTGCATGACTGCACATGTGTGATCTATATTAAATTGTTTTCTTTCTCAAGTAGGGGATAAAGGAAGGGAGGGAGAAAATTAAAAAACAAATGTTAATGGTTATTTTTACATGTAATTGGAAAAATATAAAAAATAATTGAGTACATTAAAATGTTGAATCATACAACATTAAATCTGGTAGACAATCCAGGCTGGTTCTTTTTAATCTTTTTTTGTATTGTGAACTCTTTTGGCAGCCTAAAGAAGCTTATGAACTCTTTATCAGAATTGTTTGTAAATAATTGAAGGAAATACAAAATTTTAGCCAAAGTCTAGTTAAATTATAATGTAACCCTTCCCCCAGAGTTTATAAGATATCTATATCTGACCCCAAGTCAGAAACACATGATATAATCTTCTCCATGCATTTTATAAATGAGGAAACTGAGGTCTATGATGTGCCTGATGTGACTTGCCCAGAGTCACCACCCTGTGTGTTAGATGAAGTCACAACTAGAAGCTACCTCTTGGGACTCCTACTCTGGAACTCTACATCGTAGCATACCCTTTCATCCTCAAAGATGCACAATTGATTTACTTCCTTTTTAGAAGGCTATCCAGTCCTATGTGTGTTTGTTTTTCAATTCCTTTTAGTTCTGTAAGTCCCCTAAGGATAATATAGGGTATTATTTTTATATATGTGCCTGGAAGCAATTTTTTTCATTTTATTTCTTGCTTTGCCTGTCTGCCTTTCTTCTTGCTTTTCTTCCTTTCTCCTCTCCATCCCTTTCCTTTCCCCTCCTTTTTATTCTTTCTTTTCTTTCTCATTTCTATATTTCAGAATTCATTTTTTACTTTGAAAGAATTGAGAAATCACAAAGAAATTGAGTGGTCCTATGTTTCTTAGCAAGGATAAGTGTTATTACACAATATTAATGGCCAAGAGGGTGTTTTATAAAGTTGCCGCAGGGGACATATGGAACCTTCATGCTGAGTAAAAAGGAAAGATCTTAACAATAATGGAAGAGGTGAAAAACCAGTAAAAAATGTCTCTCTTAAATTACAAAATTGCTATGAAAACTACTCCTTTCTGTATTCTAGGTAAAAGCACTTGGGAAATGCCAAGCAATTTCAGCATTAATCCTAGAAAGGCCAGGGTATTTGTTGTTCAGTTTGTTCCTTAATAGTGGGGAAAAGACCTTCCTACTTCAATTTTGTGGTGTGTGTGGAAGGCATACCTTATCTGACCCCTTCAAAAAATTCTTTCCTGGCCTTCTCTTCTACATTGAAAGAGAAAGATATTTCAGATGTCCTGCATTCTGAAGTCATTATTATCATCCTCTTGTTCTTTCTCCGATTCTGATTGACCCTTGGCAGTCCATCTACTCTGCCCTCATTGGTTTTCCTGAAGAGATTCACTGGCCATTTTTTATTTCTGGTTCTCTTCCCTGTCTATAGGTTTAGAATAGTCTATGGAGACATGCTGCTCAGGAGACCTTGTGACCTATTTGCCACGAAATAAGTTTGCCAGGACACCCAAACCTTCTCATGTTGTCCTTTGTAAGAGTTCCTGGAGAACAAATTATTTTTGTTCCTAAGAGGCCTTGGTCCCATGTTGGATTTCCAGTTGATTTCACTTCGGCAGAATGAGCTGTGACCCATTTCTCAGATCATCAATGGAGCAAAAATAATAGGCAATATCATTGATCCACAAAGAATATTGATTGCTTTGCTAGTCTGCTTGGTTTCTATTTATGATTATATACAAAGATGACATTTTTGATTATATAAAATGATGACCTTTCCCCCTGTAAAGAATGGTTTTCTATAGCTCCATTTATTATTGGATTAAAATAGAAAAATACCAGATCCAAACCTTTTTATTGCTATTTATTAGCTTTTGATCATCAATAGTAATGATCATAATAACAATAGCTGACATTGTTATGGTGACTTAGTATTTGCAAAGAAATGTTTAAATATGCTCTTCTAATCTTGATGACATGAAGTAATTAGTAGCAGAAATTCCCTAACATCAGTAAGAGAAGGGTTGCTTCCCTCTAATTCTGGCTTCCATGTTAAAAAGAGAAAGGACAGTTCTTTCCTTTTGTAAATGTCCCAGAGGTTTATGCTATTCATTTTTCATTAGCACCAGCTGAGTTTTCTTTGTTTTTTATTCTCAGCTGGAGGTCTTGGGCATAGATTTGTATTTCCTTTTTACTCCTGCTGCCATTGGTACCTCTGCTCCCGTTTCTACAAACAACTGATTGCATGGAAACGGGAGGTGGGGGGAGAGGAGGGAGGAGGCAGGAGAAAAAAGAAGAAATATACTGCTCCAGTAGACAAATATTTTTCTGAAATAAAAAGCTTTTTGGGCCTCTGCAAATGGCACTTCTGTACATACCTAATCAAAGGCAGGCCAGGATGGTTAGTTTCAATATCTAAAACAGAGCCTTAGCAGTTTCAACCCAAAGCTATGCTTTTCAAAGACAGAAGGAAAAAAAGCTTGTAGCTTTTAACTTTTAAATTAAGCAGAGTTCAGCAGTTCTTAACTTTTCCAGCCCCAGTTAATTACTTTCCAGAGTTATGCAATACTTCTATTACCATTCTCTTTTCCTTTCGCCAGCATCTCTCATAGGGCACGTGGGTAGATGGTAATGTCTCCCAAAAAGAACTATCTCATTTGATCTTTATAACAACTCTGGGAGATAGGTCTCATTATCATCCCCATTTTACAGATAGGGAAACAGTCTGAGAGAAGGTCAGTGATTTATCCAGGAAGTGTTTGAGCCTGGATTTGAACTCACAAATTCCTGACACCAAGTCTATCTGCTGTTCTGTCTAGATCACAGAGAAATCAGCTGACCATTCTTTTTTTTTTTTTTAACTTAAATGTATCTATTTATTTGTTACACTAAAATACTTAGTTAACTAGCTCTCTTCCCACCCATTCCCCATTAGAAAAGGTATTATTTGACCAAAAGATATATGTATATATAAAACTATCTCTTACTTATTTCTATTTATCAGTTCTTTCTCTGGAGGTGGACATACACAAGTCATTCTTCAAACTTCTTCAGACGATATTGAGTAGTGGGGATGGAGCGGACTGAAAAAGACCTCTTACAGAAAGTGGGATTTTATCTGAGCCTTGAAGGAAGGCAGGGAACTTAGGAGGTAGAGTTAAGATGGAGAGCATTTCAGGCATGAGGGACACACAGTATAGAGGCACAAAGAAGACCTAGCTCAATTCTATAATCCTACTTAATTTAGGACTAAACCCATTGTCACATAGAACACTTTTTTTTAAATGTAGAAACTCAAAGACCAACTCAATGATCTTGCTGATATCTGTTCTGATCAGTGCAGTACATGATTTTTATCCCCTTTGTGTTTCCAGGGTGGATAAGCAAAGCAAACTCTTTCTCATGACTGAGGGTTTCACTGAAGGGCTTTTGTTCTGTTCTAGAGTTATATACAAATAGCATAACATCTTATGGGAGCCCGTGTTTCCCTTTTTTATACCTCACTTGATATCAGAACTTAATGGGACATTCAACAAAGTTTTCTCCATATTAATGTATATCATAAAGCTTTACTCATTTAAATGGCTATATAAGAAACATCTTATTTCAGGTGAGCCTTAATAATTGTATTTTGAATTATTTTGCCAAGTGCTTTTAAAAAAACATCCAAAAATAGATATAATGCTTGTTTTCTACTTTTTCAAGCAGTTGTGTGATTCTGATGATTTGGTCTGCTGAAGAAAACCATCTTTGAAAGCTTAACTGTTTCCTTTTCATGTTTTCATGGAGATGTTTTCAATGTACACAAAAACTATTATCATAAAGATTCTGTCGAAATGAAAATATTAAGCATAGGGATCAGTAGTTGCTGATGTCCCTCCCCTCTTTCCATCCATATTATTTTGAGGAGAGGGAATAATAGAAACATGTGTCTATTCTATTCTTTTGAAGTCTTTCCCTCTTTCATATGTTATGAAAAATCAATCCCTGAATTATTAAATGAAAGATTTCCTGTTTTTCTTAAATTCACTAAAAATATAAGAAGTTACACTATGTAATGAATAGACTGCTGGACCTGGGGTCAGAAAGACCTGGGTTCAAATTTAGCCTCAAATATTTAGATATCTGTATGATCCTGGGCTAGTTATTCTACTTTTTTAGCCTCAGTTTCCCCATCTATAAAAGAGTGGTGATGATAGTACTTGCCTCATAGTTTTGGTAGCATTATTATGATTACAAGTAGTAGGGTACACTAAGTCAGTGAAGCCAGTAAAACCTTAGCAGAATAGTGTCTTTTGGATTTTTCTTACAACTTCAGGTCTCATCAGAATATGATCAGGCACTGTTCTTCAGCAGCACTGAGGGCTGGAGGTAACATCAGACCCTTCGCATTTCAAGTTCTATGCATATCTGAAAATTAGTATTTTCCCCTTTCCAATAAAAGAATCAGTTCCAAATCAAGAGAATCCTGCCCTGTTAACAATAGAAAGGAATCCTTCTCAGTTCAGGCAATGTGACATTTGGGACCACTGTTAATTCTGACTAGAGTAGAGTGGGAAAGTCTTTGAATCTATACAGACTTGAACCAAGATCTTATAACCTGAATTCCAGGACTCATTCCTCTCTACCACTTTGCCTTTAGAGTTCATGTTTATATGGCATTGGAATAAATTCCTTTCAAAGGAGAGCTTTAAAAACAAGAATAGTTTCATTTAATTGGAATGGTTTTTATTTCATTTGAAACAAGGGAATAAATTGAATGATCTTCAAAGGTCTTCTAGTCCTCTATGAAAAGGATTCAAGGTAAATGGAATAGAGCCAGAGTATCCGGGTTCCATTCTTGTCTCTGATGTTTGCTACTTGTCTGGTCTTGGACAAGTTATTTAACTTCCATAAGTAAAATGATGAGATTGGAGAAGATGGCCCCCTAAGATCTCTTCCTATTCTAAATCTCTGCTTCTAGATAACATCTGAGATCCCCTTGAAATCTAGGGTCTTAACTCCCAGGAATATATTCCTATGTTTATTGCATTTTGAAATTTCTTTGCTTTGAGGAATCATTCAACCTGTTCACCACTGTTATCATTCATTATCATTTATGAAGCAGGATTTCATTTCATGATATGTTTACCTGAGAGCCATTGAGAGATCCAGCAAGAATTTAGGGCCTATTTAAGCATCTGACTATAGTTAGTAAAATTTCACACAGTTCTGGGAGGCACAGAGTGGAAATCGATAAAGCAACAAGCCTTTGATGAGAGCAGATAAACATTGATGACCAGTTTGCTCCATTTCCTCTGAACTGTCTGGGATATACTGTGTTTCTATAGGGTAAGAAGACCACATGGAAGATACATATGGCAAGTGACTCTTGATGGAAAGAGGACACATGGCCTTTTGGGACAGTCTATTATTGGGAGCTGTTGGTAGTCTCAGCGAGATCAAATCTGGGCTGCTGACAGATTGGTGGCACTGAATTAAAAGAAAAAAAAACCTACGGTAGAAATTTCTATTGATTGCCTCAGTGGAAGGAAAATGTCCAGCTAAGAAAGCCTGAGATGGAGGCTAAACAGTTGTACCATCTTATTTTGCCCATCACCCTGATGCTTAAATAAAGGAGATGTTTCACTCACCACCCAGACACTTGGGAATTTTGGTTAATTTTCCAAAATATGGAAGAGGTCAAATCACTGTTACGGGAAAAGCTAAGCTGTCCTGTATGAGTCAATGTGGTTTTCAATATTAATGACAGATGTGAAGATACTGAGGCATATGAGGAAGTCAGCAAAACATACAAACCAGAGGCTGGGATGGGTCTTTCTCAATTTGCCTGTACTTATTCAGAAGACCTGAGTTCAAATGTGACTTTAGATACTTATTAGGTGTGTGACCTTGGAAGAATCATTTAATCGCTGTTTGCCTCAATTTCCCCTACTGTAAAATGAGAATAATAATAATACCTATTTCCCAGGGCTATCGTGAGGATCAAAATGAGACAATATTTGTAAAGTTTTTGGCACCTAGCACATAGTAGATATTTTATAAATGCTAACTATTATTTTTTATTATTATTTTTGCTATAACATAACTGCTACTTTTGATCCCTTAGGCAAACAGGTAGCCTTTGACTCAAGTCATCATTAGGGATGGAAGACATTCACTCATTAAGTAACAGGTACTGTTGGGTTGGGGTGGTTAGTACCACAGCAGCCAGCTACTCTTTCCCAACTCTTTCTTTTGCTGACCCCATTAGTCTCTGCCTTTGCTCAGTTGCTTTCTAGGGACAAATCAGCTTTCAAAAAGGACACTGAGGCTGGCCTTGTTTGAGGCTACTGCTTATTACCCAATAGGCTTCTAGGCAGCAACAGCTATTTTACCCACTTCAACCTGAGGGCAAAAGATGACCCCACATAGCTTTATTGTACTTCAGAAAGTTTACAAAAATTCTTTCTGTTTCTGTCTATCTCTTTCTCTGTCTTCTACTATCTTTATTTTTCTCTAAACCCCACCCCACCTCATTCACAAATTAGGACACATACCATTCAGAAAGAGTTATGACCACTTATAATTTTCTGACTATGGTGAGCTGGCTTTAAAAACACAAACTGGATTAGGAATGTGGACAGAATGAAAGAACAAAGACACTTTGGAATAAAACTGATGGGGACTGGAGCATGAGTTAAAAATATTGCTATCCTTCCCATATCTCCTGGAGAGAAGCAGTTCAGAATAGCTTCAATCCATTTTGCTTTCAATTCCCCCTTCACACAAAGCTCCTTTCTCTACCCCTGTATCCTTTCTTTCAGTTTAAATTCCTGGATTGTGAGCTTTGGCAAGCCTCCTTGGCTCCCACTTTACCTACAGATCCAAGGTCTTTCTCTCAAAGAGAACTGAAAATGGCAACTTCAGACTCCTGATGTGTCCACTGCTGATGCCATGCTTAATTCAGGGCTCACAAAATTCTTGGCCTTTCCCAGGAGAGAAAGAAAAAAAATGCTACCTGCTTATGTTTACATCTTCCAGAGAACTGTACACCTAGACTCAGAGAACTTCACTCTGTCCTCAAAAATACATGTCTAAAAACCCCTCACATTCAAACAAGAATTTATTAAGCCCTTACTGTGTTTTAGATATTGTGCATGCCTCTGATTCCCTCAAAGAGCTTACTTTATATTAGGAAGTGAGAACAATATCCATGCAGAAAATCAAGAAGCACAAAAGGACTCTGTTGGACTTCAGCTAAACTAAAGGTTTGTGTGATTGTGGTTGTTGTTGTTCAGTCTCAATATCTGACTCTTTGTGATCCCATTTGGGTTTTCTTGGCAAATATATTTGAATGGTTTTCCATTTCCTTCTCTAGCTCATTTTATATATGGGGAAACTGAGGCAAACTGGATTAAATGTCTTGCCCAGGTTCACATAGCTAGTAAGTATCTGAGGCAAAATTTGAACTCAGTTGTTCTTGACTCCAGACTCTATTCATTAACTACCTAGCTACTCCAAGCTAAAGGTTAGATGGGACAAAAGTTAGAGACTTTAAATTGTAATGAGAAAATCCCATATAGCTTGAATTACTCAACTGCTGGTGAAAATGTCAACAGATATGAATTTGCCTTAAGGTACAGACTACCACCATACCTTTGTTACCAATTCCTCATCTATATGAGACCCAAGGGAGAATCTGGAAAGCATAAATGGCTGAACACCTTAAGTAGCGATAGAGTACCTCACTGAAGGAACCTACTCTGAGTTAAGAATTGTCAAACAGGAGTGGTTAAAACTTTTAAACCTCCTACCTAGAGGTGGCAGATTTAGTAGTTGAGTCTCTGAAGAAACCAAAGAGAAATATTCTGGCAGTCCTAAACTGGGGTCACTGCACTTGTTGAAAAGAGTATAATAATACCTTAGCTGAGTGAGAGGCTGCCCATTGAAAAGCAAGCCCAGGGAGTCCCGGGGATATGCCCATCTATTTGAGTCCTTTGAACATCCAATCCCGGCCAGCTACAACTCAGTAGCCAAGACACTTATCCATTGTGCTAGTCTACCAACCAATAACCTTCCCTTGCTCAGTCTAGTAGCATCCACCCAGTGGCTGAGCAGCCTGCCCAGCTCAGCCCAGAAGTAGCTGAACTGGGTAAAGATCCTCAGCCAGCTCAGCCCAGCAATGGATTGACCCATTCAGCAGAAATATTGTGCCCTATAAGGGAGCAAGCTCTCCTGAGTATCAGAGCAACTGGTGCATCATTGATACCCTATCCTCAGGTATAGAGAGCCAGCTCTATATGGTTATGGGGTCCTGAGTGGCGTATGGTGGAATAGGATTGTTAAGACAGGAGAAAGAAAATGAGAACAACCAGACTAGTGGTTAGCCCATGCTGATCTGAACTCTGTGGGCTTTGGAGTTTATTATATACTGATTTCAAACAAAGAACACAAAGAAAGAGTCACAGCTGTGAAGGGGTCACAAATCACACACAACCCATTAAAGTCTAAAAAGTAAAGGTATAGGTAGGTACAAGGACAATGGCCAAATTCCAACCACCAATTAGTAGGGGATAATTCTGGGAGCAGAAATATTTTATGGAGATGTTCACTAATTGAGTCCTGTCTTCCTGGATTATAGGCACCTGGTCAAATAAAGTCCAGACTAAAGGCTCCAGTCTTATCTAAGTATGCAGTCTTATCTAAGTAATGTTTGTTAGGGTTCAGGCTTCTTAATTATCAAGGAGAAAATTTTTATCTCAGTAGTTGTTGGTCTGTTAAGGACTCAAAGCTTTTCAATAAGTCTATAATGTTTTTCCAATAAGAAAAGGTATGGATCATAAGAGGTATCAAAAGAGGGGTCTCAGATTTTTATCTATTCTCTTATTGGCTTCCCACACTCAGGTAAACATCATATGAATACTCCTGGAGAATGAAAAATCTTTAAGGCCCTCCTGTTCAGAATTGTGAGTTGGCTTAACCCTGAATGTTCTCTCCACATGTGACTATTAAAATAGACAATATGTACTTTAAATTTGTGCTCACTTTCATCCCCTCTTCTCCTAGTATCTTCTGGGTATCTCTTGAAAATCACACCCCAGGTTTCAAGAGAAAATGCTTTATCTCTACTGCTTTTGCTATGCCTTTTGAGTAAGTTCTTTGTTTCTTTAAGTTTTGATTGATATGTTTGGTTTTTATATTACATATTTTCATATTTTTCTCACTTCACAAAAGGTCTTTTGTAATAAAGTTACAATGGTTAGGTTAAACTAATAATCTGGTGACTTCATCAGTGACTCATACAGTTGCATCATCTTAAAATTAATAATACAGTGATCTTCACAACACCAATATGAAATATAAAAAGCACATTCAACATTTTACATTTGTCAAAATACTTCTGGCTCCCTATTTCTTTAATAGAATGAACAGAAATCTATTTTTTCTCCTCCATACCTCCACTCCTCTGAAAAGGAAAGAAAAACATTTTTGTAACAAATAAGAATAGTTGACCAAAATTAGTTCACCCAATAGCTATACACAAATATCTATGTATTTATATTTATATCCATCCATCTGTCTATCTATCTATCTGTCTATCTATCTATCTATCTATCTATCTATCTATCTATCTATCTATCTCTCTGTTGATCTATCTGCCCACGTGTCTGTGTGTCTATCTGTGTGTCTGTGTGTCTATGTATCTATCTGTCTAATTTGGCAACTTAAAACCATCATCTCTTTGTAATGGATCATTTCATCATTGGTTCTCTGAAATCATGAATATTGGGTAGACAATTCTTACAGCTTTTAAAGTTGTTTTATAGGTTTATTGTTAACAGTAAAACAAATTCTCCTGTTTTTGCTCATTTTATTCTTTGAGTTTATAAAAACCTCAAAGTTATTCATTTTTTAAACAATACCAAAGTTGTAGCTAAATTAATCTTCTTGCTCTTATTTCTCTTTGTATCAATTCATACATCTTTCTACATCATTTTAGAATAATCTCTTCCCTCATTTATTACAGACCCCTATCATATTTATATACCACAACTCATATGTCTAGACTAGTGATGGACAAACTATGGCCTGCCTGCCAGATGCTGGCCCCTTGAAATGTTCTATCTGGCCACGGGACATTATTCCTAATCTGATGAATACAATGAGTAGGATACAACACAATGAAACTTCAAAAGAGTTGCCTTAGAAACAGACTGACAGATGAGCATTTCCTTTTCTTTGGCCCCCTCTTTAAAAAGTTTGCCCATCACTGGTCTAGACCATTTATGAGTTGGAGAATGGCTCTTATTCTTATAAATATGAATGTATTATTAATAAATTAAATATAAATTCTTATATAAATTAGGTCCTTATATGTCTTGGAAATGCTCAGAGAAATTTTCTGAGCATTTTTCTCCAGTTGTTTCCATTTCAATTTTAACTTGATTAGATTTGTTCATGAGGAAGCTTTTTAAATTATATGCAATCAGAATTATGCATTTGGTCTTCTGTGATCCTCTCTATGCTTTGTTTGGTCATGAACTTTTTTTCCTATCCATAGATCTTGTGGATAATTTTCAATGTTTTTCTAATTCATGATGTGTGACCTCTTATATCTTGATCATGTATCCTGGTATAACTTCTTTTTACATAAGGTGTTGATCTAAATCTAATTTTTCCATACCTCTGTCCAAGTTTTTGGAATACTGAGTAATTTTTGTCAAATAGTGAATCTTTATGCCAGAAGCTTGGGTCTTCATATTTATTAAATATGAGTAATAGCTATGTTTGCTTCTGTATGCTATATGCTTAATCTATTCCAATGATTGATCTCTGTTTATTAACAAGTGCCAAATTCTAAAAAGTTAATTGAATCTATTGGCTGACTGTTAGGGGAAACAGACTAATGGGGGCTTAGAATCTTTAGTGTAGGAAGGCAGTTATCTACCAGGTTACCTATAAAACTGCTTACCAATGTGAATTGAGAGAATAAACCCAGATGGTATGAGTCACAAAATATATGCAGAGTAATTACAAAGTAATTTCTAGGAAGGAGAATACTATCAAATGGGACATTAGTTTGTTTTTTCATTAGCAGATGAGCCTGATGTTGATCTGGATGTTCCATAAGCATTTTAATCTCAGTAATATCCAAAGCAGAACTCATTACCTTTCCCACAAACCATCACCTCTTCCAAACTTCCTCTGTCAGCAGTGCTTCCATCTTTCTAGTCATACAAGTTTACACCTTTGGAGTCACCTAATATCACTCACCACCCATAAAATTGGTTACAAGTCTTGTTGATTCTGTTTCTATATTCTATACTTCTCTATACTCAAATAACTACTATTATAAAATAGGCAATCATTATCTCTCATCTGAACTACTGCAATAACCCTTGAATTGGTCTCCCAGCCTCTTTCTCCAATCCATTTGCCTCAGAGTTGCCAAATTCACATTCCAAAAGGATAAATCCAACGGGTTCACCTTCCTGCTAAAGAAGATCCAGTGGCTTACAAATGTAAGATAAAATGTAAAGTCTTCTGTTTGATACCTTTACAATCTGGCTCCAGCCTAGCTCTGAAGGGTAATTATTACAACTTATTTTCCTTTATGAACTCTCTATTCCAGCAGCAGTAGCTTTATTTACTATTTCCCTTAG
Organism: Gracilinanus agilis; assembly: GCF_016433145.1. NCBI lineage: Eukaryota > Metazoa > Chordata > Mammalia > Didelphimorphia > Didelphidae > Gracilinanus > Gracilinanus agilis. The sequence goes on from NC_058130.1 coordinate 385,332,358, forward strand.
CTATGTTGTTTTGATGACCACTGCTTTATAGTACAGTTTAACACCTGGTACTGCTAGGCCCCCATCCTTCAGATTTATTTTCATTATTTCCCTTGATATTCTTGATCTCTTGTTCTTCCAGATGAACTTTGTTATCATTTTTTCTAATTCTATAAAATTTTTTTGATAGTTTGATAGGTATGGCACTGAATAGATTAATATGGGTAGGAGTGTCATTTTTATTATGTTAGCTCATCCTACCTATGAGCAATGAATGTTTTTCCAGTTATTTAGATCTAGTTTTAATCACGTAAAAAGTGTTTTGTAGATGTGTTCCTATAATTTCTGTGTTTGTCTTGGTAGATAAATTCCTAAATGTTTTATATTGCCTAGAGTGATTTTAAATGGAGTTTCTCTTTCCAACTCCTGCTGCTGAAATTTGTTGGAAATATATAGAAATGCTGATGATTTATGTGGATTTATCTTGTACCCTGCAAGTTTGCTAAAGTTGTTAATTATTTCCACTAGTCTTTTAGTTGATTTTCTAGGATTCTTTAAGTATACCATCATACCATCTTCAAAGAGGCATAGTTTAGTTTCCTTGTTGCCTACTTTAATCCCTTCAATTTCTTTTTCTTCTCTAATTGCTACTGCTAGCATTTCTACAATATTAAATAGTAGTAGTGATAATGGATATCCTTGCTTCACTCCTGATCTTATTGGGAAGGTTTCTAACTTGTCCCCATTGCAGATGATACTTGCTCATGGTTTTAAATATAAACTGTTTATTATTTTGAGGAATGGCTCTTTACTTACTATTTCCCTGTATACAATATACCATTGATTACTTCCGTGTTTTTCACAGGGTAACATCCATACTTCAAATGAACTCCTTCTTCATCTCTGCCTTGCAGAATCTTTCTTCAAAGCTCAGTTTTAGTGCTAGTTCCTATAGGAAATTCATCTTGGTCCCTTGGTTGCTAATGCCCTTTGAAATCTCTTCACTTACCCCTTCTGTGGTACTTTACCCTCTCTATATTCCATCCTCTCTGCTATCTAGAGGATCCAGTGCTCTTGTGTGTGGGTATTTCACTAATGTCTCTGAGCTCCCTGCTTCCTAGTACCCATGGCACAACTGGCTCCTTTTTGATCTTCCCATTATTCTGAGAATCATAATGAGTGTCAAAACATAAGAAAGCATCGTGACAAAAGAGACACATAAAAAGAAAATACAAAACACTCAAGAGAGCAATTATTTGTTTTTTAAATACTTCTAGAGTGTTATTTCTCACTTCTGATTTCCAATAAGATGATATTACTCAAATTTATGTGAAAATTTAAGATTTATAAAACTTTCTTCCACATTCAAAATAATGTAGAATACTAGAGTTGGAAAAGATCCTGGTGGTCACTTAGTCTAATCTCTTTTTTCCGATGTAGCAATCTCCTCTACATCATCTGTCAAATGTTTCCCAATAGGAGCTTATTTGGGGGTTTACTACTGAAAGAAGCAGACTATTCTGTTGTTAGATAGTCCTTCTCCTAAGATGTGCAAGCTTTTTACAGAAAGTCGAGGACCTGGAGGTAAGAGACAATGATCAGTAATATCACAAGTGAAACTCCTGGGTTTCCAAATTATTCTCCATATCCTTAGCCACTAAGATGAAGGAAAGAGTGGGATCCAATCAGCTCTCAGTTGTACTGGGGTCCATTCTGCACTTTGTAAATCAGCATTCTGCCTCCTGCTGTCTCATTGAGCTATTGCTCAATTATTCACCAGTTCTCAACTTATTAACACCACAGGATCAGGAAGGAAAGGAAAGAAGGGGAAATCTCAAATTTGCCTATACATTGGGAACATTTGTAATGAATGAATGAATGAGCAATAATAACATGTCCTAAATTTACTTATACTAGCCCTTCTCCTATGGACAAATTCCTTAGGCGGAGTTACCTTGAACCCTACTTCCATTTGATTATCAAAAAAAAAAAAAAAGGAAAAAAAAGAAAGAAAAGCTGAATGTTTCATTTAACTGAGCTTATGAATCTGATCATCCTCCTTCCCTATTTTATTTTATTTATTTTTTGCCTTTTCTGATCTAAGTGATGCAGTGGAATTGAGGTTATTTAAATCCTTGGAGGACAGATTGCATTTGGAAAATTTTCATTTTTTCTGCTGATAGACAACTTTTCACACGACTAGGCTTGAGATGTATTTTTATTTGACATTTTCCAGCATCTAACATATATGCTAACCTTGACTGTATTTTTTTTCAGAATGCCTGTCAATTTTATTAAGAGAGACAGTAGTTTTGAGAAATGAATAGATCATTAAATAATCTCAAAAATCCTTTTGCTGCATTGTGGATGAAGTGAACTTTGCTGAAGGTATATGACCAAGCTGAAGATTTCTCTCATGTGAAACCTTTCAAATCTAGTTGTGACTTAGCAATATTTGTCTGTCACTGACATTAACATTTATTTCCCTTTGGTTCATTTTCTGGATTACTTACCTGTTCTGCCTCTCCTGAGCTTATTTCAAAAATGTCTTCTTGTCTCCTGCAGATGAAAAATTTGTAATTTTCAAAGCAATGTCCTCAGAACATTTTAAAATCCATATTTTCATCTCTGTATGTCATGTATGTCAATACATATTTATATGCATATGTAGGCATATATTTGTACATATATATTCTTTCCAAAGATTCCCCAAACTTTAACTAGTTCTCTATTCAAGACTCAAGATTTCAAAGACATAACCCTGAGAGATAGAATGGTTTGCTAGCACTATTTCTTATGAGCCCCCATTTTGTATATTCTTCCCAATATCTATTAATCATTTGATCTCTCCTCAATATCAATGAACAAATTAGCATAAATTAACTGTTGTAAAGGGACATTTACTTAGACACCAAATACAAAAGCCCTCTCACCCCAGACCAGCCTCATGTTTGCTTACTGTGAGCTCAAAATGACTCAGTGGTGGCCTCCAATATTCCTCCTACCCTGTTTGCTTTTGAATATGGCATCATAAATGGCTGAGTTGCTCCTTTGCTTTCATTATATGATGTCCTGGCCTTCACATTGATTGACTAATTGGATGGGTCAAGCAGGTTCTGTTTGAGGGCTGTTTTCTCACAAGGCTTGGCTACATCTTTTGAAAGAGTATGTTATGGACTTTAGTTGCTGGTCTTCTGGTGGTTCTTCTAAATTTTCAACACTCACAAGATAGTAATGTAGTACATTATGCCTCTGATACTCCTTTACCTAACATGAAGAAAATACACAACAGAGACAGAAGACCAGCAATAGCCTACATTCATGGTTATATGGTGGTCTGATAAGAGAGTCTGAGGCTTTTCCTACTTAGGGACCTAAAACAGCAGTTCTTGTCATGATTGCTCCTAGGGAAGAGAAAGTAATTTCATCTTTTTGAGCTTATTTTGTGCGCATTTTCAGTTCTCTCTCAGCATCCAGTGAATAAATGATCATGTCACTCCATTGTAAGCTAGTAGGATACCTGTTCTTAAAGAAAACATGGGTAGTAGATGGATATATATGTATAATGGCAGTGATGTGTATCTGCCTATGATCTCCTCACCTGCAGTTGGTGGGGAAGAACACCTATTCCTCTCACCCTGGCTGCTGCTGTAAATTATCCCCTTTTCTCTGACAGATTTGGTTGATAACCTGTCAGTGATTCTTTTAACAGCTGCCCAAGGAAGGACCCTTGAGAGGTTAGATAGATGATTAACCTCTCCAGGCCCAAACTGGGGTTGGATAGATTGGTAATGGGCTATTGATTAGTTTTGGATAATGATCAGGAACTGACTGTGTATTTGAACTCCCTTCCCTAGGGCCCTGATAGAAAGACCACCCAGGAAGGTACTTGTTATTAAACACTGGTTTATCTATAGATGGGGAAAGGATAACAAGGTCAAGGATTGGGGATTGGAAACCCTATTGCTCTATTGTCCATTAAACTAATTGATAATCAGGACTGGAGGCTACTAAGCTGGTGGAAGCTTGAGGTCTTCGCCCTCTATCTATCTCTGGCCAGACCTGGCCACAGCCAAGCCAGAGAATAGGGAAGGCTATTGCTGAAATAAATATTGATGGTCTTTATTCTCTCAGCTCTCTCACCAATAGTGTTCATGGTTCACTAGCTCTCACAATCTAGCAAGGAAATAGATTCAGGCTTTTCTTACCCACTTCTACTTCAACCACCCTTCCACCCTTCAGCCACACTTCAGCCACACTCTGCCCAGTTTGATTCACAAAGGCTTGCTCAAGTCTCAACTCAGATATCTGTGATCTCCAGTTCTGAGCCTCTGAGTCCAGAGACCTCCCCCACTGTAGTTGTCAGGGGATATATATAGGATGAGGCTCACTGACATTTGCCCCTGGCTCACAGCATCTGGGAACATTCCAAATCTCTCAACTGCCATCCCTGTCAGTCAAGGTGGCATCCATCTCATCCCAGATTAATGATTATAACACTGTTCATGATCTGAATCAGAGATGTAAAGGGACCTACATCCCACAGAATGCATTTCTAGAAGCAGGTTCACCAAGCATGCATATGGATTTCCAATAAGCAGAGTATATTGTATATGCTAGTCAGTCCCTATTAGGACTAGGAGTAACCTGTCCCCATTTCATTCATTTTAGAAAGGAATCTTAGAGATTAGTCAATTCAACTTTCACATTTGTTTTTGAAATTAATTTCCTTTAAAGACATTATGAACCTAACTTTTAATAATAATGAAGCCAATTAATATATATTTACCAACATCCTGAAGAAACTCAGGCTTAAAGAGGTAACTTTTTTGCAGGTATTCTTCCACAACTAGCAACTCGTCCAAGTTCATAATGCAGATCAGATCCTACACCAGGGACCTTTTCATTACCCCACAAATGTATTCATGTTGAATTCATAAGCAAAACAGTGATATCTAAGCCCTTTTTAAAGCTGCTGAGATTTGACCTTTAAATTTATTCTTGAAGGGATTTAGAGTGGATCTCTTGGGCAATTCTTTATTTTATTTTATTTTTCCTCTGGTTAAAGGTCTTGACTTTATTTTTTATTTTTGAATTTTATTTAGTTGATTATTTAAGAAAAATTTTCCATGGTTACATGATTTATATTCTTTCCCTCCTCTCCTCCAACCCCCCCTCCCATAGACAATGCACAATTCCACTGGGTTTTGCATGTATCATTGATCAAGACCTATTTCCATATTATTGATATTTGCACTAGGGTGATCATTTAGAATCTACATCCCCAGTCATATCTCCATTGACCCATGTGATCAAGCAGTTGTTTTTCTTCTACATTTTTGCTCCCACAGTTATTTCTCTGGATGTGGATAGCATTCTTTCTCATAGGTCCCTCAGAAATTCTTGGATCATTGCATTGCCGCTAGTAGAGAAATCCATTACATTCAATTGTGCCACAGTGTATCAGTCTCTGTGTATAAGGTTCTCCTGGTTCTGCTCCTTTCACTCTGCATCAATTCCTGGAGGTCGTTCCAGTTCATGTGGAATACCTCTAGTTCATTAATCCTTTTAGCACAAGAAATACTAATTCCTTCACCAACAGATACGACAGTTTGTTTAGTCATTTCCCAATCGAAGGGCATTTCTTCATTTTCCAATTTTTTGCCACCACAAAGAACGAGGCTGTAAATATTTTTGTACAAGTCTTTTTTCTTATTATCTCTTTGGGATATAAACCCAGTACTGGTTTGGTTGGATCAAAGGGCAGGCAGCCGTCTTTTAAAACCCTTTGGGCATAGTTCAAAATTGCCATCCAGAAAGGTTGGATCAATTCACAACTCCACCAGCAATGTATTAATGTCCCAATTTTGCCACATCTCCTCTAACATTTATTATGTTCTTTGCTGTCATGTTAGCCAATCTGCTAGGTGCGAAGTGGTACTTCAGGGTTGTTTTGATTTACATTTCTCTATTTATAAGAGATTTTGAACACTTTTTCATGTGCTTATTGATAGTTTTGATTTCTTTATCTGAAAATTGCCTATTCATGTCCCCCTTGGGCTATCCTTTAGATACTACTTGATTTCTTGGATCTATTTACCTGAACTGTCTCTCTGTGGTGTTATTATACAATGCAGTACTTTTTAAAAAAAAAAATAAGACTTGCAAGCAAATGATTTGGAGGGAACTGTTCTTTCATTTTTTGTTCCTCTATCCAAAGTAGAATTGACACATTGAAAATAGTCTACCCTGTGTGAATCTTAAATCTCTAGCCCCAACTTCTATTCAGTGCTCCAGAACGCCCATCACCTACTGCTTTCAGGATAACTTCATTATCTAGATGTCCTGCTGAGCCCTCAAACTCAACATGTCCAAAACCAAGCTGATTACCTTTCAACTTCACTATTTCAGTCATATTCAGAATTTTTCATGTCACCTTTAACTTTTTCTTATCCTTTATTTCTTACTTAGCTACTAAATATACTGCCAATATTCTTCTACAACATTCCATGCATCTGTCCTTCTATTACTCTTAGTTATCTTCATAACTACTTGCCAGAACTACTGCAACATTGTCCAAACATGTGCTTTCTTGCCTTTACTCCCCCACCCCATTCCTTCTTTGATCCTACTGCCAAAAGCCTTTAAATATAGATTTAGTCATGTCACTCCTGTGCTCAGAATTCACCAGTGACTTCCTATTGCCTAACAAATATAGTTTTAACTCTTTTTGCCAGCATTCTAAGCCTTCCATAATTTGGCACAACACCAACTTGCCAGATTTATCTCATGTTACACCCATCCATGCTTTCTAAACCCCTCAGCCTAAGGAGATCTTAAACAGTCTTCCTACTTTTTTGATGGTGCTCTTGAACATCTTGCTTAGGATGTGTTTCACTTCTCCTTTTCAATTATTATTTTCCTATTCACCCTTTAAAATCAGAATCAAATTTCACATTCTAAGGGAAAGATTCCTTCCTCCAACTCTCTGTTTATAATATTATTAACCTTTAGGCAGTAAAATAAGATAAAAGTTTAAAAAGGATAAAACAAACATTGCTTCCCCTCCCTTATTTTTATTTATTGTTGTTTAATCATTTTAGTTGTGTCTGACTCTGAGATTCCATTTGGGATTTTCTTGGCAAAGATGCTGGAGTGATTTGTCATGGTCTTCTCCTGCTCATTTTACAGATGAAGAAACTGAGGCAAACAGGGTTAAGTGACTTGCTCAGGGTCACACAAGTAGTGGGTGTCTGAGGTCTGATTTAAACTTTGGTAGATGAGTCTTTCTGACTCCAAGCCCCTCACTCAATGCTCTGCCACTGAGCTGCTCAGCCATATTTATTTAATGCCTTCTATAGTAAATAGAAGATTCAGAAGCCAGCAAACTATTGTTATTGGCCCTTACCTAAGAATGTACTTTGTTTTTTTACATTTCAAAATACAATAAAACTTAATTTAAGGGCAGCTAGATAATAGAGTTGGTAGATAGAATGCTGAGGGTAGAGTCAGGAGGATGAGCCTCTCCAAATTCTTTTCTGACCTCAGATTCTTACTAGCTGTGTGACCCTACACAAAATACTTAAACCTTGTTGGCCTCAGTTTCCATATCTGTAAAATGAGATGGAGAAGGGCATGGTAAACCACTCTATTATCTTTGCAAGAAAACCCCAAATGGAGTCATGAAGAATTAGAAAAGAAACAAATGAACAATGGCAATATAACAGACAGAAGATAACAGCCTGAGAACTATTTTAAAGACCTTTTAGCTAAAAATGTTTTGTTTTTTTATATTTTTAAATACAATAAAACCTCATTTAGTGTCACCTAGGTCACTTCAAGGATTGTGTCAGGACCTGAGTCAGGAAGCCTCATCTTCTTTAGCTCAGATCTGACATGAGATTTACTAGCTGTGTGACCCTGGGCAAATCACTTAACCTTGTTTGCCTCAGTTTCCTCATCTGGAAAATGAACTGGAGAAGGAAATGACAAACTCTAGTATCTCTGCCAAGAAAACCCAAATAGTGTCACATCGAGTTGGATTTCACTAAAAAAAATTGAAACAATAACAAGACTTTATTTAAAAATGTAAAAATAACAAACAAAAAACCACCGCTACTAACATTCTTAGCTCTTGTAAGAGGATCTTACAAAACAAGGAGGAAGCAAAGTGTGGCCCCCTGGGTAATTTATAGAATGCTGGACTTAGAGTCAGTCAGATCTGGGTTCAAATTCCACATGATATGTTTACTAGCTTTGTGACTCTGATAAAGATAATTCCCCTCTTTTTGCCTCAGTTTCATCATTTGCAAAATGAACTCTAAAGTCCCTTTTAATTCTAAACCCATGTTTCTATAATTCTATACACTGGGAACAGCAACTTGAAAAATAAAAACCAATCATTTCTTGTCCTCAAGAAATTTATATTTAATCAAGCTGTACTTTGTTTTGGACTTTTTATTATGCTCTTACCTCATTTTATTAGATATTATAATCATCTACTTATGAGTCTTTTCACCTAGCTAGGCTAGACTGTAGGTTATAGGAACTCAGTCTTATCTAAATGTTGTATCTCCCCCAGGACCTGCCACAGCTCACTGCTCTCAAAAGGCTCTCAGGAAAATGTGTTTTGAATTGAATAGATAAGAATCCTAGAGTTGGGCCTGAGCATTCTAATAGAATAAGCTTGAAAACATTTAAAATATATATGTTTGAAATATATGAGCTGCAAGATGAGCTGATAACATTTGACAGTGAAGTCATAATGTATTAGAAGAAACATTTTTTTCTTTTCTTTATCTTTGCCTTCTTTCTTTTAGTTATCATCATCATTCTAGACAACATGCAGAGAGTATATTTGGTGCAATGGAATTGTTAGTAAAGGACCCAGAAGATAGGCAACTTTATCAATAAAATAGAAGAAACCAAGTCAGTTCAAATAAAACTATACACAAATAAAAGATAACAGAAAAATCAAATAAATGTTGTACCCTTTATGCATGGGAAGCCAGCATAGGCTGTCCAACTAATCTGCTGATAAGGCTGCCTTATTCAATAGATCTTGTAACATTTTGGCATGCTCATCCCCAGATTTCATAGGTAACATATTGGATGAAATGAGAGTCCTACATTAATGCATTGCTGGTGGAGTTGTGATTGATCCAACCATTCTGGATGGCAATTTGGAACTATGCTCAAAGGTCTTTAAAAGACTATCTGCCTTTTGATCCAGCCATAGTATTGCTTGGATTATACCCCAAAGAAATAATAAGGCAAAAGACTTGTACAAAAATATTTATAGCCATGCTTTGTGGTGACAAAAAATTGGAAAATGAGGGAATATCCTTCGATTGGGGAATGTCTGAACAAATTGTGGTATCTGTTAATGTTTAGCATAAGCTAAAAGAAATAATGAATTGGAGGAATTCCATGTGAATTGGAATGACCTCCAGGAATTGATGTGGAGTGAAAGGAGCAGAACCAGGAGAACATTGTACACAGAGACTGATACACTGTGGCACAATCAAACATAAGGGACTTCTCTACTAGCAGCAATATAAGGATCCAGAGCAAGACTGAGGGATTTATGAGAAAGAAAACTAGCCACATTCAGAGGAAGAACTGTGGGAGTAGAAACACAGAAGAAAAACAACTGCTTGAACACATGGGCTGATGGGGATATTATTGGGGATGAAGACACTAAAATATAACTCTAGTCCAACTGTCAATAATATGGAATTAGGTCTTAATCAATGACACATGTAAAACCCAGTGGAATTGTACATCCGCTATGGGGGGGGTGGAGGGGTTTGGGGGAGAGGGAAAGAACATGAAACATGTAACTATGGGAAAATATTGAAAATTAAAATAAAAAAATGAGAGTCCTAGAATCAGGAAGGCCTGAGTTCAAATGTGACCTGTGTGACCCTGAGCAAGACATTTAACTCTATCTCAGCTTCCTCATTTGTAAAATGAGCTAGAGAAGGAAATGGCAAATCACTCCAGTATCTTTGCTAAGAAAACCTGAAAAGGGGGTCATGAATCAGACATGACTGCAGAATCACTAAGCAGCAAAAAAATTCTAAACAGGGAGACACAGTCCTTTTGGGAGTGGAGTTCTCCCAAAGCAAATGTCATCATTTCCATCTCTACCCCAAACCTGGTGATCTTTAGGATCTGGAAAGGAAAAGCATCTTTTTTTTACAAAAAAGTTAGAAATCAAGAGTTAGTAGGATGACTAGAATCAAGGAAGGTTAATTTGAAAGGAATTGAAATCTTGAGCATCTGGAGAAGGTGAGGACACATTTCTGGAGAGTAGGAAAGCAGGTAAGGCTGAGGTAAGAAAAAATGGTATGTGTGAAAGGTTGCAAGTGGCAGACACATTTGCTCTGTAGAGAAAATCCTACAAGCAGGCTTTTGCATCTCCAAAATGTTGATTTCAAGCAAGGTAATAGAAGAAATGAGATCAGTCAAATAAACATTTATTAAGTATCTGTTATTTGCTAAGCTCTGTTCTAAGCCTTGGAGATACTGAAAGGTAGAAACAATCTGCTCTCATGGAATTTAAAGTCTTCTTGGGGAGATGACATGCAAACAACTAGGTACAAACAAACTAAATTCAAAATAAATTTGAAATAATCAATTGAGGGCAAACACTAGAATTAAAGATGATAAAGAAAGGAAAGGGGATAAAGGACAAAAAAGGATGAAGAAATATTTTATCGAGGACTTGAAAGAAGCCTGAAAAGGCAGGAGACCAACCTGACAAGGGAATATATTGCAAGTATTGTCTAGTTAGAGAAAAGTCTTGAGGGCAAGCATTAGGAATTGAAATTTAATCTGAGAGGTAGTTCATAAGGAATTGCGAAGAGAAACCATTACCTAGTGGAGAGTAGTAATTGGAAATGAGATTATCATGGGAGGCCTTGAGGAAATGGCTTTTGAGTGAAATTCTACAGGATGGATGGGTAAGCATAAGAACTTATTAAGTGGAAAGAAAGGGAGGATATTCTCGGTAAGCAAAGACAGAGCAGTGGGAGGACTTAGGGCTTTCTAGCAAGTGATCTAGGAATCTGATTTAACTTAAGTATCAAATGCACAGAGAGAAGTAATAGAAGAAAACTTTGGAAAGGGAGGATAGTGCTAGATTGCAAGAGAACTTTGAATGCCCAGCAAATTAAATTGAGGCAATTGAATCCTATATGATGGACAATAGGGAACAATGAAAGATTTCACATATCGAAGATTAGTCAATACTGTTCTCATCATTATTTCTTAGTGGAAAGAGGAACCTTTGAAATATAATGACTTTCCATTTCTTTTAAAAGTATCGTAATAGGCAAATTTATAAATTAAGATATAGACATTTAGGGTAAGGTAACAGCCAGACTTAATCAGGCAAGGCTGGAGGTTCCAACTATGGAATGGTGAAAAGGGAGTTTTTTCCTGGAGTGACTGTTGTGGCTGAGGCATTTTAGAGGCTGGTTTATCTGTTCCAGTGAAGAGCCCAGGAAAAGTGGATTTGTGTCTCAGAAGAAACATCTAACAATGGAAATTCAGGTTGAGCAACAAGACCAGACTTGGGTGGTGGACATACCAGGCTGGTTCAGCTCCCTGTCTTTACCTTGTGTGGATTAATTGCTGAGGATCTTGAAAAGCTGTGAACATTGCTGGAGCTGAAGTGGACCCAGTTGTGAGACCACCACATCCCCTTCCAACCTCTAAAAGCTGGATCTGATAGTCTGTGTTAGCTTAGTGTAGATTTTGACCCATTTCCAGTCCCTGAAGTTTGTCCATAGTTATCTAGTGTAGTGTGACCTTTTTCCCATTCCTCCAACTCTAAACCTCTTAATAAACTGTTTTATTTTACTTCCTATTGTCTTCCTCAAACCCCAATAAGGATCCATAGAGAGACAGCATCCAATCCTTGTGTTTTCCACAGCTAGCTGATGACCAGTAAACTGTCAACTGTCATCTTGCCAACAAGAGTGGTTTCACCTAACACCCACATCCCTTGTGAGAGGTCCCCTATTATCTTGTGAAATCCTGTCACATGGGGTGTGTGGGTGTGCCCTGGTTGTGTGTGTCACCTCTGTATTACCCCAATTAGACAGTTACATATTTCAGTATCAACATACTTTGTTTTAATAATACATTCTTCTCATTTTTAAGTTTTCTACCTTTAATGAAACAGTAACTAAAATAAGCCTTTGAACACAACAAAGAACAAAGATTTTTGATATTTTTAAAAAAAGTAAACTGGGAAGTCAGAGATTTCAAATGGCCTCAGTAGCCATCTAGTTCAGATCACATAGGAAAGGAAACAACACAAGAGACAAATGGCCATTCAGCTTTTCTTTGAAGACCTCCTAGGAAGGGGAACGTACCTACCACCCCAGAAAGGCCATTCTGCTTTTGAAAGAAAAGAAACAAGCATTTATTCTTAACCCTTACCAGGTGCTATACTAAGTGCTGGAGATCTAAATAAAAGTAAAAATAATCTCTGCTCTTAAGAAGCTTACATTCCAAAGTGGGAAGAAAATACAAATGGTAATCAAAAAGAAGTAGAAGGGGGAGAAGATTTCCAGCACAAAGGCATAGTTTTGAACTCTGAGAGTCAGGAACAGGGCCAGGAGGGGAACAAAGGCCAATGTGGGCCTTTCTACAATTTTGAGGCTACATAAGGAAACTTCCAGTGGGAGAAAAGGACATGCCTTACAGATGGATATTTTAGCTTAAGAAAGTCAAAGGAATAAACTTGTCTAAATTCGTAATTTTGGGATGACCATTTCCCTTTTTTGGTTAGAGTAGGCACATAAGATCTTTGGGTAAATAAAATTATTCTAGCAGTGGTGTGAAAGAAGAATCAGAGTCAAAAAAGAGGACCATAAACTTCTTTTCTGTTGCTCTGAAGAGTTGAGCTAGGACCAATGGATAGAAAAGACTGTGACATATATTTTTAATCAAATAAAAGAAAAAATAAAATTCCCTCAGTCCAAACATAGAATGAACTATCTTGTGAGGTAATGAGATCTTTTCCTTTCCCTGAAGGAGTTCAAGCAAAGGCAAACTGACAGTCTGTCAAGGATAATAGAGAAGAGGTTTCTGTTCTATGCAACTCTAAAATCTGTGATTCTATAGTTAATTCTACAGGAGTTTCATTTAAGACCAACATAAATCATAGAGAATCATTAATATCAACAGATACTGATTTTTGAATGCCTGCTCTGGGTAGAGTACTATGGTACCTTAGGGACATTGGGGGTACAGAGTTCAAAGATTCAGTCTGTGGTGCTTCATAGACTCGCCGGAAAGACAAAACATAAAAAAAGAGATGAAAAGCATCACAAATAGGACAGGCTAGGAGCTAAATGAGCAGTGTAGGTAGAAAGTGCTAAGAATTCAGCAGATAAAGGAATCACTAAGTGCTGGACTAGTTGGTAAAAGGTGTCTGGAGAGACTTAAACTACCAAACACTTTAAAAAAAAAGAGAGATTTTTCTCTGAAGGGTTCTCCAGATCAGAACAGGCCAGTCAAAGATATGTTCAGTTTTGACAGGTCTGGGAAAAATTGTTGTTTAATCATTTTAATCCCATTGAACTCTTCATGATCAGATTTGGGATTTTCTTGGAAAAAGATACTGAGCAGTAAGCTATTTCCTTCTCCAGCTCATTTTCCAGATGAGAAAAGTAAGGCAAATCAGGTTAAGTGACTTACCCAGGGTCACACAACTAGTGTCTGAGGCCAGATTAGAACTCATGGAGATGAGTTATCCTGACTTCAGGCCTAGCATTCTATTGCACTACCTAGAGATAGAAATAGGAATGCCAGTTATCCTTGTTTTGTCCTTACCTTAATTTTCATTTAAACACCACAATTAACAGGAGTAGGCAGACAAGTTACTGAGCTATTGGATTAGTTTCCTGTTATAAGTTTTTTGACAGTGCACACTCTTATAAGTGTTTTGTTTTTTTAAGTATTTATTTTTTGGGAAAAATAGCTCTTCTGTCCTTAGTATCTATTACCTTGTTCAATGATCAACTTTTTTTGGGAAAGATTCTGCCAATCTCTTTTGGGAAAGATCTTTGATAGGAGCAAAACTAAGCTGTAAGAGATTTTCTCCTGGTCTCTGTGCTGGGAATACAATGAGTTCAGAGAATATGAGATGATTAGTTTCAGTGCATGCTCTTCTTTGTCTCTTCCAATTCTGGGATTTTTTTCTTTTAAATTTTATTTTTAAATTTTATTTTGTTGTGCAAAACACACTTCCATAATGGTCATTGTAAGATCCCATTCATACAGAACCAAAACCCCAAAATAAAACCAAAGATACACTGATGTAAAAGACAACTCTAAAGGTTCTTTCTCTGGGGTAGATAGCATTCTCCATCATAAGTTTTTCAGGATTGTCCCAGATCAGTGCATTGCTGAGATGAGCCAAGTTTTTGCAGATATTCATTGTCCAATATTGCTATTATAGTATGCAATGTTTTCTCAGTTCTGCTTATTTCACTCTGAATCAGTTCCTGCCAATCTTTCCAACTTTTTCTGAAATCCTCTTGCTAATTATTTCTTACAGCACAATAGTATTCCATCACCAACATATTCCACTCTGGGATTCTTCTAGGACAAAATTCTGAAGTCCAGATAGGTAACAGCCCTTGCTGGAGAATTTTTTCAGATTTAATTTTCTGTTATTCTGATATGGACCAATTTCCCCCACCTTGGAAACAAAATGTTCTTTTAGGACTTACAATGAGCAGTTCTAGGACTGGCAAAAGTCCTGATTTTTTTCTTTTTTCCCTATGACATAACCATAAATTGATGTCATCTTTATTGACTATGTTCATTCCACCTCTAAAAGTCTCTCTTTCTGTTGAGGGCACTGCCATCTTTGTAACCACCCAGGTTCTCAGAATTCAGAATCATTCTAATCTCTTCAATCTTTCTCATTCACCACAACTAGTCAGTTTTTTATGTCCCTTTGAGACCTCCTCAACAGAATCTCTCACAACCACCCCCTTTTTTTGTCTCTCATAGCCAATCTCCCTAGATTAGGCTCTCCTTACTTCACCATATTATTATCATCCTTCTCCCTCTTCTTTTATTCTGTCTCTTCTCTAGTTGACCCTTCACAGAGCTACCAAAAACAATTATGCTAAAGCAGTGATGGGCAAACTACAGCCTGCAGGCCAGATTGGGGAGGGGCCTGAAATGTCCTATCAGGGACATGACATTATTCCTAATCTGATGAATACAATACAATGAAACTTCAAAAGAGTTGCCTTAGAAACAGACTGACAGATGGGCATTTCCTTTCCTTTTGCCCCCATTTAAAAAGTTTGCCCATCACTGTGCTAAAGCAAATGTCTCATCATTTAAATCCCCTGCTTAGAAAATTTCTGTGATTCTCTATCCACTCTAGGATAAATGCAAACTCCTGAACCTAAAATTTAAAAGCCCTTGATTATATTATTCCAGCCCACCACTAGAGGCTTATTTTCCATTATTCCTCTATAGTACAATCAACTATTATATAACTATTAGCTAGAGCTATTAACCATTCTTGATTAACTATGAACTATGAACTACTGCTGTATTTGACATTCTATCTCATAGCTCTGCCCAAGGAATAATTTAGGCTAAAGAATGCTCTTTGTCCTCTCTGCCTTTCAGGTTCTTAGTCTTCCTTCCAAGCTCAGCTCATTTACCACTTCCTCAATGAAGCCTTCCCTTATTTTCCAGTTATTAATGCTCTTTCCATTTTCCATTAATTCTAATTATTTTATTTTAGCTTATTCACTCAATTCATGTTCTTTTCAGAGTGTATGTTGTATTCCCCCTGAAGTTTAATGTAAGCTCCTTGAGGGTAGGGATTTTGTTCTTATTTCTCATTCTCCAATGCCCAGCACAGTGAATGATTAAATGTGTGTGTGTATTTTTTTTTGTAACTCTGTGTAAAGCACCATGCTAAGCCTTAGAGATACTATTACAGAAGTGAGAGTTCATGACTAAATGGAACGTACATTATAATGGGAGAGATAACCATGCAAGTTCCTTTTGGTCATGAAGTCTCATTTTTGTATTGGTAGCTCCATGGTTCAGCATGTTGACCAGGGAAGGTTGTTTTGGTTTTGGGAATCATTTGAATGATATTTGGAAGCTACAGGGGAGTTTACTCGTCTTAGTAGCTCTTCTTAATAGCAATGAATGGCAATAGTGATTTCACTATGGCCTCCAGAGGAATAAAGTAGGGTTGGGGTGCTTTTAGGTACTTCGATTACAATAAAGCAGATGGTAAAAAAGATGTTCTTGCTAATCAGTCAGCTAGCATTGATTACCTACCTACTATGTACCAGATACTGTGTTAAGCAATGAGAATACCCCAAAAAAGGCAAAAATAAGTTATAAAAACATTGGGGAGAGACTAGAAAAGGTTTATTATATGTGAGATTTTGAGACTAGACAGGAGACTGAGATAAGGAGAGTCTTCCAGGCATGGAGATAGCCAATGAAAACTCTCCCAACTCTCCCAAGACGGAGAATAGTAGTCAGGAATAGCAAGGAAGAGTTAAGTAAAAGAACACTGGAAAATGGGAAAGGATCAGGTTATAAAGTGCCTTAAATGCCAACCAGAAGATTATATATTTGATCATGGAATAGACTTCATGGTGAGAGCTCTAGACATGACAGGATTAAGTACTCTAGGGCTTGGTCTCTAGAAGTCCAGATCCTGTACAGTGCAGTGATGGGGCAGGGTGGATTGTGAGACTACAGATACCTAGTCAATCAATTTTATAAAATTTGGTTGAATTGAATCTCTATTTTTCCTTAGTAAATCATGTTCATGAATTGATGTGATATTTTTTCACTTGTTCATATTTTCTTCTTTTTCCTCATTTTGGCATATGATGCTTTTGAAGTGTTATGTGAGGAGTGTTTTATTTTACCAAAATCATCAGTTTTTTTCTAAACTTCAAGGGAATGTTCCTGCAGTAGGATTTTATGAACAAAACCATTTTCACCCTTTCATATCTTCTTCATTTTATAGATTATGCTCAGCATTTGTCTTTTTAAACTAATGTTCTTTTCTTTAAAAAAATGTCTGTTTTGATCAAAATGGTTTTATTTCTTTGGTGATGATCATCACTTCTATTGCCATTCAGGTCCCATTTCATTTTGATTCTGTATATGCATTGTATTATATGCTAAATTTTCTTTACAGCATCCTTCCTAATAACAAATACTCTGCCTTTTGTTTTTTTGTTCTTCATGAATCATAAAACATGGAAAAACATAATAAAATTATATTTTAAAATTAAAAAAGAAAAAACATTTTATTCTTCTCATTGAGTTATTTTTCAGTCATGACTGACTCTTCATGATTCAGTTGGCCAAGGTAGTGGAGTGGTGTGCCATTTCTTTCTCCAGCTCATTTTACAGATGAGGAAACTGAGGCAAACAGGGTTACATGATTTCCCCAGTATTACACAGCTTGTAAGTGTTCTGAGGTCAGATTTGAAGTTAGGTCTCCCTGATTCCAGGTCAAGCACTTTATCTACCTTGCTACATAGTTTCACCCTTTATTAGCATTTTGAAAAAGTTGATAGCTAGTCTTTCAATATAGGTAGGAAAAGTATCAGACCCATTTTAAAGATGAGGAAACAGCAAATCAAGTCCACAGACTTGGTCAGTAATAGAGCTAAGATTCAACTTTATTGCTAGCAAAGCATTATTTAGAAGGCTTTATTGCTACATTCTTTTCCAATGACATTTTATTGGCCTTTAACTTAAAAAAAACAAAAACAAAAACAAAAAAACCTTACTTTCTATCTTGGAGTCAATACTGTGTATTGGCTCCAAGGCAGAAAAGAGTGGTAAGAGTAGGCAATGGGGGTCAAGTGACTTGGCCAGGGTCACACAGCTGGGAAGTGTCTGAGACCAGATTTTAACCTAGGACCTCTCATCTCTAGGCCTGACTCTCAATCCACTGAGCTACCCAGCTGCCCCCGGCCTTTAACTTTTAATTCAAATTGAGTTTCATGTATTTTTGATATCATTCACTGGCATGTAATTGTATTTCTTATGATTATATAACTCATTCTTTACTTTTTCCAAGTTGGGAAATATATGCACATACATATGCACACATATGCATACACACGTAGTATATAATTATTTGTATATATATATACATATATATATATATATTTCTTTTATACAATATATCCTCATTTGCCTGAATCTTTACAAACACAAATAAACAAAAAGTACAAAAGTTGATCAAATCTTTTATCTTTTGTTCTATTTTTAGATAGTCGTGCCATGTTTCAACAGCAGGAACAACAACGAGAAAGGTGGGAGAGGAACAATGTGTCAAAGAAAAGACTCTCTCGGAGATCCATCAGCAAAGAACGATGGGTGGAGACTCTGGTTGTAGCAGATACAAAGATGATCGAATACCATGGAAGTGACAATGTGGAATCTTACATCCTCACCATCATGAACATGGTATGTTGAAGAATGTAGATAGAAATACTTCTTGTTAGAAAAAAAGAGAGTTCTTTGTTTTGGTTTCTTTTTATGGCTGGAGTTAGTATATCATTCTGGGCTGTTGCTGAGTGAGAAGAAACATTCAAAATAAGATTGTTTTCCTTTTATAACTGAGACTTCTAAGAAATACATATTTGGCGTTTCCATAGTGTGTTAAGTTGAGAAAGGAAACTGCAAAGACA
Organism: Gracilinanus agilis; assembly: GCF_016433145.1. Taxonomy (NCBI): domain Eukaryota; kingdom Metazoa; phylum Chordata; class Mammalia; order Didelphimorphia; family Didelphidae; genus Gracilinanus; species Gracilinanus agilis. The sequence continues at coordinate 385,351,071 of NC_058130.1, forward strand.
TGATCACAAATCTGTCAATGTATGAATCCATTAATCAACAAATTTAATAAAAATTCCTTTTATGTGCCAGATACTATGCTAGGTATTAGTAATACAAAGATAAGAAATAAACCTACTCTCCAGGGTTATATACACACATACACAAACACACATACACAAACACACATACAGGGAGAGCGAGAGAGAACACACACACACACACACACATATGTGTGTACAAGGTAATTAAAGAGGAATCCAGCAGATGAGAAATATCAAAGTATCATATATAAAAACAAAAATAAATGTTTTCAAATTTACTTTTTTGGTATTTTTTCTCTAACTTCTGAGTATTTTACAGATGCAGAAAATGAAAGAGCAAATTGTTTCAAAAGCTTAGTGATCTCATCAGTGTCACTACTTCTTATACTGCAGGCAGTATCTCCCAACCTAGACAGTATTTCTCTGAATTAAGCTTCATTATGGTCTGAAAGTAGTTCTGGTTCTCAGAAGCAAAGCAGACTACAAGTTTTGATAGGTCTTGTGAAGATAGAAAAGTTCTCTATAATGGCCTAATGATGAACTCTGTCATGAAAGGACTACCTTATTTGATCTTGGCAACCAATGTTCTAAAACCCATGCCCCTCTCATTTCTTCCCAGGACAAGCAGGTAGCTTGGAATTAGGGTTAAAGAAAAGATGAAAACTTGTGACTCCTAAAAACAACAATGAACCTCATGGCCCAAATCTAGCTGAATTATTTAACTTCCCCAAAACAAACCAGAGCATTTATCATGAGTATGTTTAATATAAGAAAAAACTTCCTAGCAATTTGATTTTTCCCAAAGTGGCACGTAGGTAGGCTCTCCTTTAAACAAAACTTGGATGACCACTTCTCACTAAAATTATAGAATATAAAATCCTGTTCAAGTATAGGTTGAACCAAATAACGTCTTTGATGTCTCTTTCCAAAGACTAAAATACTGTGATAATTTTTCAAATCTTCCTGTCCTAAAATTTAAAAAAAGCAAAAAGAAGAAAAATGTAAATTAAATATCAGGCATTTCAGCTTAAGGAGTTCACATTGAAAATAATGGAGGTGTCAACTGAGAAAGCATCAATTTCCGTTCACTTGTTTGACAGGAAGTAATTAAAAATTACAAATCTTCACAAGTTCCGGCTTGTTTTGTAGAGACAGTACAAGTGCACATTCTGAAAGAGGCATTGCTATTTGAATTTAAAATATTTTTGCCCCTCTGGATTCAAGAGATACTATGTTCTCATCATTAAGAGCCCAACTTTGTCAGATATATGGCTAAGCTATTGTGAATTCAAGTATAGATGCCCTGAACATGTTAAATGGAGATGAGATTGTGTGATTAGACTCAATCTGCCCTCTCACTCCATCTTGCATATCTTCAGCAGAGCAACTCTGCTTTCAGAAAAGTATCTTACAAGAGAAGGCTCATTCAAGAGTCTCCTTGTTCCCTTGTTCTTAGAGAACACATGTTCCTTCTTCAGTGCAGAGGGGAGACTAGTGTGATATGTTCTAGGATAAATTCCTCTTGTAATTTCCTGCAGATGGATGTCTAGTTTTCCTACACCACTTTTTCTTCCCCATTTTCCCAATGGTCTTTTTGTCTTGATTTTTCATCAAGAACTCAAAGAAAACAAACACTTCCAGATAAATGTCTCCTTGTGAGCTATGTGATGCAGACAAATAAGACATAGCTGAAGTGAGGTTCACATACATTTACATTTCCTGCATGTCGACTGACTCACAGACTGGATTGGTTTAGTTAGGTGCTAAAAGAAATCTTTATTGACCAGAGAATGGTGAGCCTGACACCTTTATGTACTTGGCAGCTCAGTCACCTCCATTCTGCTGACCATTCTCTGCATTTATCCTCCCACTCCACTCCTGCCTCTTTCTTAGCCATATTCCTACCATACAGCATACTCAGTTTTATACTCACCAGTTTTTAGTAGGGCATTAAAATACAACTGTAATCATCCACCAGTTCCTACCAACTGCCTCCATTTTGTTCTCGCTTCAAGGTTAGGTCTATGTCAGCCTGTGGAATCAGTCCCATAAGCCAGCAGCACAGCATCACTAGCCTTGTTTCTGATCTTCTGATGTTGAGATTTGTTCCCAGGACCCAAGCTTGGTTTTTGATTACTGTCATGTCTCTGGGGCCCTTCCTTGGTAACTCACTTGGTTTTCTTTTGAGAATAAAGTCTTATCTTTCTCCTTCTACTCATCCTTTGGTGTAGAACCTGAATCTTAGGTCAAATGGCTAAGTCGCTGCTATGTGCTCGCAGACTATCTGCTTTCCAGGACCTCTGCTATAGTATAGTGGGTGGAAGGCTAGATGGATCAGTAGAAAGAACACTGGATTTTGAGTCAAAGGATCTGGAGTCTACTCCTACTTCTAATGCTTTCCCTGAACAAGTCCCTTATCCTCTTTAGGTTTCATTATTTTTATTTATTTTTAAATTAAGGAAAGATGGCCTAGGTGATGCCTAAGGTCATTTCCACTTCTAAATCTATGATACTTTGATCCCATGACCTTCTGTTACATGTCCACGATGCTAACTGTCTTCTCAACTGAATTTCCATCTTGCTACTTGGATCTGTTCCACCCTCCCAACTTCATAACCTCTTACTCTTCCACTTTCCCACCCTTCCCAGTGGATCTTCTAGAACCTAGTCAGGTTCCTGACTTGAGCCTTGGTTCCCTTATTTGCAGAGTCATGACCAAAATGTTCTTTCTAGTTCTCAATTTATGATCTTATTAAGCCTACTGTGAAAAAAAGTATACTATGTTCAAGGCCCTATTCAAAGTAATTCAGACTATAGAAGACAGAAACCAAAGGAAACCAATTTTTTTTTTTTGCCATTTGGTTCCTGGGAAACCCCTGCTAACAGTCAAAAGTTTTTCTGAGAGTAACGCTGCTCATTTACAAATACACCAATTAGCAAAGGAATAAAAGCCTAACTTAAGACCTGCATACATATCCTCTGGGAGGCTGACAGATGTGGATGTCAAGTATGTTTCTCACAGAGGAAACATATTAAAATCAAGTAGAAGATTAGATTGTCTAGGACTCGCCCTTTCAAGTGGCTAACAGTGAAAGGACAAATAATGAGTTAAGGAATAAGGGCTAAAGTAGGAAGGGTAGCTCTTCCTGTGACTGTCATCCATCACCAAGTTGTTGGGCTTTACATGAGTAATTTATCCCATAAGGTGGAATATTCTGTTAGTATGTCTCTTGCTCTTCATGACACACTGTATCATCCAATTCTCTGATGGTATGAAAAAAGGTAAGCCTGTTACAAGATGAATATCATCAAAATTGGTTTGCATATTTCTGAAATCATTTATTGAATTTGAGATACAATTGACTCCTTTTCTCTGCTTTGTAGGTCACTGGATTATTCCATAATCCAAGCATTGGCAATGCCATTCATATTGTAGTAGTCCGGCTCATTTTACTAGAAGAAGAAGAGGTAAGAGTGTATTTTTTCATTACCCCCTACTTTGGGCAAATTGGGTTGGGGGTGACTGGGAAATTCTAATGGGATGGAACAGACCAAGCTAGGTGGGACTTGGAGATTAGATAGTAGGACAGGCATAAGATATGGAAGAAGAGTGTTCAGATGGCACCTGGAAAGGAAAAACAAACAAAAAACTAACATAGAGACATCTATCCCAGGAAAATTAATGATGTGTGTGAATATTAGAGGATCACAGGTCTTGAGGTAGAAGAGACCTCAATGGATGTCCAGTCAAGCACTTCCACTTTACAGATGAAGAACCAAAGACCAGGGGCATTAAATAACTTGCTTTAGTTCATGTTTAAGTATCAGAGTCAGGATCCAAACCCAGGTCTTATGCCTCCAAATTCAGGGCTTCTTCACAGTGATTACACTGCCTCTCCATAGATTCAAACAAAATTCTATGGTAGAGGTTAAATGACTTACCCAGGGTCAAATAGCTAGGAAGTGTTGGAGCTCGTATTTACAATTTTAGGCCTTCCTGACTCTAGATCCAGTGTCCTACTAGCTGCCTCCAAAAGAGCTTTGAACTAGATTTTATGAGATAAAATGTAATGGGGATAAATATAAAGCAGTATGCCTCAGTGGATAACTAAACACAACTCATGAGAAAATTACTAGAGAAGTTATCTGGCTTTCAGTGAGTCAATTAAAAAAAAACAAAAGTACATGCCTGATTTTGCATTAATGAAGGCAGCAAAGCTTGGTGTGGAGGTGTCAAACAAATAATAGGTTGCAATCCCAATTCATTGATCTCCTCCCTCTCAATTTTGTTGCTATAGTTACTCAGAGCTATAAGTTTTCTCCTGAGTAACTGCCTTGGTTGTATCCCATAGATTTTGATATTTTGACTCCTCATTGTCATTCTCTTCAGTGAAGTCTATAATTGTTTTTATAATTTCAAACAAATGATTAGAAGGTCACATGCATGGAAGTCTCTCCCAACTTTGGCAGAACCATATTAAAGTATAATTTAGGAAATAGTTAATAAAATAAGTAAAAATACAATAAAACATCAATAACATTAGTTTGATTTTTTTAAGTCAATATAAGAACTGAAGTGATCCATTTTTGCTTTTTTTTTTCTTTTAGTTTGACACAACTTATCTAATGGATATAGAGCAGGCCTTGTAGTCACAAAGACCTGGGTTCATATCCTACTTCAGACACTTTCTAGCTGTGTGACCTGGAACTAATCACTTAACTTCTCAGTGCCATAGACAATTAAGACTATAAGTTGCAGATCAGGTGTTAATATGAGTAATAAGGGAAGTTTTTAATATTAAGGTATTCTAGGTATATCAGGGCAGCTAGGCTCAGAGGACAGAGTGCTGGGCTTGGAGTCAGGAAGTATAATCTTCCTGAGTTCAAATGTTGCCTCAGATACTTACTAACTCTGTGACCCTGGCCAAGTTACTTAATCCTGTTTGCCTCAGTTTCCTCATCTATAAAATGATCTGGAGAAGGAAATGGCAAACCACTCTAGCATCTTTGCTAAAAAAAAATTGGGGGCCACAAAGGGTTGGACACAATTGAAATGACTGGGAATTCCTTATGCCAAAGAAATCAATCATTCAATAAGCATTTTAGGCACCTGTTATGTGCTACACACAGGCTAGTCCCTCCCCACCCCAACAAACAAATAAAAGCAAACAAAAATGATACTGAGTCCATAATAAGGGAATTGACAGTCAACTTTTTTTCTGCCCAGGTAAGAACACATTTATAATGTTTCATGCACTTCTGGGCCCTACATATTATGAAGATTATTGATAAACTAGTGGTTTTCCCAAGGAGGGCACATAAGATGGTGAGAAAACTAGGATCTGTGCCATTTGATTATCAAATTAAAGATTAAGAATACTAAGCTTAGAGAAGAAGAAACTTAGTGGGGACACTCCCCATTATTTGAAGACTTCAGAGCGAGATCATATGATTGTTTACTAATGTAGAGATAATTCATATTTAGACATAATTTGGATTAATTGACTTTTAAGGTCATTTCTATAATGCTTTGAGGCATATATGCCTGCATGAATGAAAGAATGAAAAAGACATTTCTTGAGAGCTTACTATGTACGAAGCATGATGCTAAGTCGTTTTGTTGTTGTTGTTTTAAAGTCATATTAAAGTCATATCCAATTCTTTGAGACTCCAAAATTTGGGATTTTCTTGGCAAAGACACCAGAGTGCCTTGCTATTTCCTTCTCCAGCTCATTTTACAAATGAGGAACTGAGACAAACATGTTAAGTCAGTTTCCTAGAGTTACACTGCTAGGAATTGTCTGAGGTCAGATTTGAACTCACTAAGTTGAGTTTTTCTGTCTGTATCTGGCACTCTATTTACTGTACTACATAGCTAACACTTATAAGGTTAAGTACTAAGGGTACAAATAGAAAAATAAGGAGGTTCTTGTTCTCAGGAAGCTCAAATTCTAATTGGTGGAGATTACACATGGAAGATAACACATAGAAGAGTTCAGCTTCAGGGAAGATGGATAGTCCTATGGGTGTATCAGTAACTCAGATGACAATGTATGGTGGTGGGGTGGAGGACATGGCATTGGTAGTGATGGTAAGGCCTCTATCTTATCAAACAATTGTAGTTAATGACTTCATATTCATTCAAGCTGTATAAGCAGCCATTTCTGCTCAACAGCATAGATCAGCTGCCATTGTGAAGGGAAGGAGTAGGTTTGGCAGGGTCTAAGTAACTTGGAGATTCTGGGTCTCTACCCTGAGGGCTAGAAATTGGGGGTGAGATCAGTGTCTAGCCAGGAAGGGAGAAGCAGAAAAGGTCATTGGCAGACAATTATGGGACAGAGAACCTTGTAATTCCTCAGTGCTGAGGGATAGCTTGGAAAATTCAGAGAATTCATATCAAACAGTCTCAATTTCATCAGTAAAGTTAAAAAGAAAAAGACAGATCATATGCTGAGAGTGAACAAGTCGCACAGAGAGTAGGCCTTGTGGAAAGTGGGAAAGATTTAGAACCAAGATCAGATAAAACCATCACACCATGTTCCTTTGTCGATCAAGCAGTGTTTTGAAGGTCTGTGATATAGGTGTTTTACCTAAACAGTGAGTTTATAAGCCTCTTCTTAAGCCTGAATCCCTTCTGGAAGCTGATTCCTTTCTAAGCCTATTTTTGCATTCTGTTCATAAAAATCTTGTACTGCTTTCCATATTTATTTAATTCACTTGTTTGTTCAATGTAGACTCCTTAAATACCTCTAGAGTGCAAGACTTGCTTTTCTAGTCACTAAGAGACATACAAATATTTAAGACAGAGGTTTTTGGCCATTTTTAGAACATAAACCCCTTTGGAAATCTGCCAGTAGCCTATGGACCTCTTATCAAAATGTTCCTAAATACATGATATATACATGATACCAATGGAAACTTGTTACATTGAAATGGAAACATGATCATTAAAAAAATAAGTTCAAAGACTCCTGTTTAAGATCCTCTGATTTAAGATATGGTCCCTGCCCTCAAAGAGTTTCATAGTCTAGTATACCAATCATAATAATGTAAGGCAGAATGTGATAAAAACATAAAATAGGTACCAATAAGTGCTATAGGATTTAGGAGGAGGAAAAAATAATTTCCATCTAGGAAAATAACTTCATGGAAGAGGTGACATTTGAGCTGGGCCTTGAACCCCAAATAGAATTTCCACAGGTGAATATAATTAAGAGCATTTCAAGTCTTGGTTGTGAGCAAAGACAGTTAAGTAGTAAGGTATGGGGCAAGGTTGGGAATTGGTGATTCAAATGATTTTGGTAAATAATCCAGTTTTTAAGCACCTAATGAAATTATAATTGTGAATAAAATTAACATAGGAAACTCATAAAGCCAGATTGACCCATAGTCCCAAATAAGGTTGTGAAATAGAGAAGGAACTGACAAAGATCGTAGGGTGCCTAACCAGCAAAAAAAGCTAGCAAGTGCCTGAGGCCAAATATGGACATAGATCTTCCAAGTAATGCTCTATTCACCACAATGCCTACCTGTAAGGTAGAATGAACCATTAGGACATGATCATAATAGTTTACATGGAAAAATATTCAGACCTAGATTAGGATGGAATTAGGATTAGGAGGGGAATGGTTCAAGAAAAATTTTAGAAGAAGCTATGTGAAGTGAGAGAAAAGTTAAATTTATTATATAGTTAAAAACAAGTTGTGCAATATTGATATACATGGTTTCATATGCATTTCTCTTTTTCTATTCCTCTTATATGAAAATGATTCTGTTTGATATGTGTCAAGTTCACAGTAATGCAAAGTAGGACTCCGCGATGTGCTACAGAATCAGTCTTAAATTGAGAGCTAGAAAGAACCACATAGCTAGGAAGCATCTGAGATGGGATTCTAATCCAGGTCTTCTGACGTGCTTTATCTGCTAAATCATCTAATTCCTCGTAACTTAAAAATTGAGTTTTAAACATGAAGGATTTGAGATGTGTCTAGGATATCTAATTTGAAATATCACAATAAAAGAAAATGAGTAGCATTTCAAGGTAATGAATGAAATCCAGAAAGTATTAGGAATGAACAAAGAAGGGATGTTGGGCAATGACTTTGTGTAGAGAAAACTTTCATCCAATAAAGCACTCTCAAGATCCTCTAGTCAGGTTACTCTAGTTAGTATGTCTCTCTGAGTGTCCTGGCATCGCAGGTATCAGAAAAGAAAAAAGCAGCCTCTTTAGGGCAGAGGACAAAGATAACCAGTCCTTGGGGTGAGTGGGAAGACTCTGGCTCATTTCTGCTTCCCCAACATGGTCACCTTGTTTTTTTTGTTTTTATTTTTCATCCAAAATCATTTTCCTAAAAATAAATAAACAAAGTCAAAATAAAAACAGAAATACTTTACAAAAAGACCTTTATATTCCCTTCACAGTGCTTGGCAAATCTCATTCTTACCTGGGCTTTTATTAAATCTCAAAGCAATGTGCAGCTCAGAATCTGACAGCAGAGGCACCTTCTTGTAGAATGGCTGTTGGCTCAGTGTTCAATTTTCATTTTCTTGATTCACAACAAACAGTTCAACCATATCCTCACCTCCTCAGCAGTGTGACAATTCTTGCAACAGCAATCAGCAGCAATTTCAACACTAAAATAATGTAATAGCTAAAGATCAAGACAGAAAGGTAGAGAGCTGTGTGCATGAGAGACAGCTCCAAATAATGGAAAGCAGAGACTCTGATGTGCCACTCACTACCTGTGGGACTTTGGACAAATTGGTTCATCTCTTTGAGACCCAGTTTCTTTATCTGCCAAAGAAGGGTGACAGGCAAGAGTAGATATTTAGATTATCTTTGTGGTTCCTTTCAGCACACACTTTTTTTGTTTCTCTTTTCTTTCTCTTCCCTTTGACCTAGTTGAATAAAATTTTTTCCCTTAAAAGCATTGTCAGCATTCTTCTACATTGCTTTTATCAATGAGTCTGAACAGCCATGAAAATCTCCCATTAGTGAGTCTAAGTTCTTTATCTTTTCTAATTGATTTAATCAGTGGACCATTCTTAATACCTTCTATCTAACTAAAACTCTCCATCTATCTTTTGAATCTCATTGGTTTTAAAAATCAGTCAAGTAGCAAGCATTTATTAAGCCATGTGTATGTGCTCCTCGCTGCACTGAGGACTGGAATACAATTTCAAGGTGACTTCTTTAGATCTGTCACACAAAGATCTTAGATTATAAAATTTTAAAGCTGGACAAGTTTGGACAAGCTACCTTTACTCTCAAATAGTATCACTCATCTTCATTCCTGAAAAGTATTTGTGCATATCCTAATTTGTTTTATTCCTTGAATGATACAATTCTTTTTTTAAAAAAAAAACTTAGACTTTTTGTCTTAGAATCAATATTGTTTGTTGGTTTTAAGGTAGAAGAGCATTAAGGGATAGGCAATCGGGGTTAAGTGATTTGCCCAGCATAACATAGGCAAGAAGTATTTGAGGCCAAATTTGAACCCAGAAACCCCTGTTTCTAGGCTTATCTCTGAAGCACTGAGCCACCTAGCTGCCCCTGAGCATTATACTTATTAAGAAGGAAATGATGTGTAAAAAATTATAGTTTGGATGTTTTTTACTTCTGTTCTTTAGAAATTTGGCTTTTATTTGGACAAGTAATTTCAGAAAAAAAAGTTATGAGCCTTCTTTAGCCTATTCTAAGATAGGTTTATTATTATTCTCATTTTATAAGATGAGAAATTGAGGTTTCTTATTAAATTTACAATACAATTTAGTGACAGTTATAAATAAGGTAAAAATCTCCTAGTTCCAAGTCTAAAACTCTTTCTATTCTCTTAGTAGTCATCCTAAAGATGCAATATGCTTGTTAGGGCAGATGTGAGGCGAGATTCCACCAGGACCACTAAGATGCTACACAGACATGTGGTGTGTTCTTTATGTTCATAGATTTTCAATTGGAAAATGCCTTAGGTAGCACCTGATCCAAGCCCTTCATTTGAAAAATGGAAAACCTAATGTCCAGAGGAGTTGACTGAGGGACTGTGGGATGTTATTATAGAGAACCAGGTTTAGAATCAGAAAACCTGTGGTTGAACTCTGCCTCTAAAACTTACTAGTTGCACTGTGATGGATGAGTCACTTAAACTCCTCAGATTAATTTTCTCTGTATAAAGAGGATAACTATTCCAATAGTACCTATCTCACAGAATTGTTGAGGCCCAAATAAGATAATATGTGTAAAGCATTTTGGCAGTCTTTACAGTTCTATTAACTATATATTAAGAATATCATACAAACTACAAACCAATCTCCTTAATGAACATAGATGCAAAAATCTTAAATGAAATACTAGCAAAAAGACTCTAGCAAGTTATCACAAGGATTATCCACCATAACCAGATAGAATTTATACCAGGAATATAAGGACGGTTTAATATAAGGAAAACCATCCACATAATTGACCATATCAATAATCAAACCAACAGAAATCACATGATTATCTCAGTAGATGCAGAAAAAGTCTTTGAAAAAACACCCATTCCTATTGAAAACACTAGAAAGTATAGGAATAGAAGAGTCGTTCCTCAAAATAATAAACAATATATATTTTAAAACATCAGCAAGTTCCTATCTGCAATAGGAACAAGTTAGAAGCCTTCCCAATAAGATCAGGAGTGAAGCAAAGATGCCCATTATCACCTATGTTATTTAACATTGTACTAGAAATGCTAAAGGTAGCAATTAGAGAAGAGAAAGAAATTGAAGGGATTAAAGTAGGCAATGAGGAAAATAAACTAAACTAAACTTTGCAGATGATATGATGGTGTACTTAAAGAATCTTGGAAAATCAATTAAAAGGCTAGTGGAAACAATGAACTAATTTAGCAAAGTTCCAGGGTACAAAATAAAGACACATAAATCATCAACATTTCTATATATTTTGAACAAAACTTAGCAGTGAGAGTTAGAAAGAGAAACTCCATTTAAAATTCACTCTAGACAATATAAAATATTTAAGAATCTATCTTCCAAGAAAAACACAGGAATTATGTGAACATAACTACAAAACACTTTTCGCACAATTAAACGAGATCTCAACAATTAGAAAAACATTAATTGCTTATGTAAGATGAGCTAATATAATAAAAAATGACAATCATATCCAAATTAGTCTACTTATTCAGTGCCATACCTATCAAACTACCAAGAAACATTTTTTATAGAATTAGAAAAAATGATAACAAAGTTCATCTGGAAGAACAAAGGATCAAGAATATCAAGAGAAATAGTGAAAAAAATGTGAAAGATGGATGCCTAGCAGTACCAGATCTTAAAGAATACTATAAATCAGTGGTCATTAAAACAATATGGTATTGGCTAAGAGACAAAAGGATGAACCAGTGTAATAGACTAGGGGTAAGTGACCTCAGTAAGGTAGTTTTCAATGAACGCAAAGATCCCAGCTTTTTGTACAAGAACTTACTCTTACAAAAATTACTGGGAAAATTGGAAAACAATATGGAAAAAATCAGATTTAGAGCAACATTTCACACCCTATACCAAGATAAATTCAGAATTGGTAAGTGACAAATAAAAAGAGTGAAATCATAAATAAATTAGGTGAACATAGAATAGTATACCTGTCAGATCTGTGGGAAAGGAAGGAATTTAAGACCAAGCAAGAGATAGAGAACGTTGTGAAATGTAAAATGAATTGCTTTGGCTATATCAAATTAAAAAGGTTTTGCACAAACAAAACCAATGCAAACAAAATTAGAAGGAAAGCAATAAATTGCGAAAACATTTTTATAACAAAACTCTGATGAAGGTTTAATTTCCCAAATATACAAGGAACTAAGTCAAATTTACAAAAAGCCAAACCATTCACCCATCAACAAGTGGTCAAGGGACATGAATAGGCAGTTTTCAGATAACTAAATCAAAATTATCAATAAGCACAAGAAAAAGTGTTCTAAATACCTCTTGATTAGAGAAATTCAAATCAAAACAATTCTGAGGCACCACCTCACACCTAGAAGATTGGTCAATATGGCAGCAAAGGAAAGTAATAAATGTTGGAGGGGATGTGGCAAAATTGGGACATTAAATCACTGCTGGTGGAGTTGTGAGTTTATCCAACCATTCTGGAGGGAAATTTGGAACTATGCCCAAAGGGCTTTAAAAGACTGCCTTCGCTTTGATCCAGCCATATCACTACTGAGTTTGTACCCCAAAGAGATAATAAGGAAAAAGACTTGTACAAAAATATTGATAGCCATATTCTTTGTGGTGGCCAAAAACTGGAAAATGAGGGGGTGTCCATTGACTGGAGAATGACTGAACAAACTGGTATTTGATGATGGTGTAATACTATTGTGCTAAAAGGAATAATGAACTGGAGGAATTCCATGTGAACTGGAAAGACCTCCAGGAATTGATGCAGAGTGAAAGGAGCAGAGCCAGGAGAACATTGTACACAGAGACTGATATACTGTGGTAAAATAAAATATGATGGACTTCTCTACTAGCAGCAATGCAATGATCCAGGACAATCCAGAGGAATTTATGAGAAAGAATGCTATCCACATCTAGAGAAAGAACTTTGGGGACAGAAACACAGAAGAAAAACATGATCGATCATGTGCTTCAATGGGGATATGAATGGGGTTTTGGTGTTAAAAGATCACTCTATTGCAAATATGAATAACATGGAAATAGGTTTTGAGCAATAATACATGTATAACCCAGTGGAATTGCTTGTCCGCTCTGGGAGGGGGGAGGGAGATGGAGATAGAAAGAACATGAATTATGTAACCATGGAAAATATTCTAAATAAATAAGTAAGTTTAAATAAGAAATAATATTATACAAGGTCAGGACAGCTAGTTGGCTCAATGGATTGAGAGCCAGGACTAGAGACAGAAGATCCTGGATTCAAATTTGACCTCTGACACTCCCTAGCCGTGTGACCCTGAACAAGTCACTTAACCCCCATTAGCTAACCCTTACAATTCTTCTGCCTTGGAACTAATATATAGAATTGATTGTAAGATGAAAAGTAAAAATTTTTAATGGTGTATAAGGTCATTAAGGTAATTAATCTCATGGCAGGAAATGGAACACAAGGCCTCACAATAAACATTTTGTCCCTATTTGCTTTATTCCCTCTTTAGCACAAATAAAATCCCATACCTGAAAATTGAGCTTAATTTTGACTTTAACTCTGACTTTTTAGAGCAGGGGTTGGCAACCTTTTTGGCCATGACAGCCATAAATGCCACATTTTTTAAAATGTATTTTCGTGAGAGCCATACAGTGCTCATAGTGCGCGCTTCTGAAACAGCACCTGAAAAAAAATTGACTTTATGGCTCCTGCAGAAAGAGCCATATCTGGCCTTCAAAAGAGCCAGATATGGCTCGAGAGCCATACATTGCCGACCCCTGCTCTAGCGCAATACTCTTGCCAGCTAGACTTGCACTCAGGAGACTGTGGTTCTAGTTCCCTTATCTTTTTATACTCTCTTACTTTGTGGTCTCAGTAACTGCCATGGATTCAATTGCTCTCTCTCTGTAAATGACTCTATCATCTATATATCAGCCCTGGTGTTTCTCCTGAGTTCCAATCCTCAATACTAATTATCTTTTGGTCAGTTTGAGCAGGTTGCCCTAAAGGCATCTCAAACTCTATATATCCAAAACATAACATTAATTTTCCTCTCCCCTCCCTCCCGATCCCTTCCTTTATCTGAACTTCCCTATTATTGCCCAGGATACCAACATCTTCCCAATTATCTAAGCTTACCACCTCAGTTGTCATTCTTGACCCGTCATTTTCATTCACCTCACATATGCAACCTTTTGGCAAATCCATTGTCAATTTTGCCTTTATAACATCTCTCATGCACAGCCTTTACTTTATGTTTTCACAGTGACCATTCTTTTTGAGGTCTTCATCACTGAAGTATAGTCCCGTTGGCCCTGAGGCTTAAAAATATAATTTGATTATATCCATATTATGTAATATTTATTAAAAAAATTAAAACCACATGCAAAAATTAGCAGCCACTACTGTATTTTATATACCACTAGAATGAACAGTGGCACTGAAATTGCAGGGAGCGAAGGAGAATCAGACTGTACCCTGTTATAAAAATAACTAGAATGTTCTTGTGCTAGCTTTTGCCCATCAAGAAGTAATTGAAGCAAAAAGTCCAGAGGACTGTTGCAATTATGGGTGGCTTTCTTTTCCCCAATTCAGATCCATTGGAAGAAGAATTTGTCTTTAGGGCAGCAGGGGACATATCACCCAAGCTGGATCACTAGCTTCGATGCTTGCAGTCCAGTCATTCTTGATCTAACACATCTATATTATAAATCAGAACAACTGCTGCTATGCTGGCAATAGCTGCCTCTTTTAGGGTCACTGAAATGTAGAGCAGAGAAGCACTAATACAGTACAATATTAAGTATTTGTTTTTTCAAGACTCAACATGTCCACAAGATGGAGGGGACTTCATTTTTAACCTCTGGGTCAGAACTTTCTCCTTCCAGCAGCTCTTGTCCAGAACTCTGAAAAATTTCAGAAGCATGCACATTGGTCATGACTTCAAAGGACAATTGAATCCTGAGGAATAGCCTGAATCTCTAAAGTTAGCCAAACTCATGGACAGATTCTGATCTTTTCAGTCTTCCTTTCCTTTACCCTTCCTCCCATATGTTCTAAAATCCAGCCATAAGGACTTGCTTGATGCCTTGTCCATCTGACACTATCTTCCATAACAGTGCCATTGTACTTACCATCCCCATTCTTGGAATTTTTTTCCTTCCACACTTATATATCTTAAAATCCCTGACTTCCTTTAAGACTCAGGTCAAATATTGCTTTCTAAATGAGCCTTTGGCCAGTAATTTCAATAGCTAGAGTCTTACCCTCTAAAATTATCTTCCATTTACTTTGGTTATTCCTTGTATAACCCCTATTTCTTTACATGTTGTTTCCTTGATTAGAATATTAGCTTCTTGGAGCAACAAGGTGGCCCAGTGGATAGAGAACCAGGCCTGGAAATAGGAGATCTTGGGTTCAAATGTGACTTCAGACACTTTCTAGCTGTGTGATCCTGGGCATGCCATTTAAACCCAATTCCTTAGCTCTTACTGATTTTCTGACTTGGAATCAATGTTTAATATCACTTCTAAGACAGAGGGTAAGGGCTTAAAAAACATAAGCCCTTAAGAACAAGGCCTATTTTGGTTTTTGTACACCCAGATCTTAGCACAATGCTTGCAGCCTAGTAACTACAGTTGTCCCTTGCCATATTGTGGCTCACTTACTTTGACTTCACTGTTTTGTGGGTATATATATATATATATATATATATATATATATATATATATATATATAAAATCAGCAGAGCAGAGAAGAGGTCCCTTCAGGACTGAATAGCCCAAGCCCACAGATCCAGCAAATAATCATAGCAAGATTACAGGCAATGACAGGGGAGAAAGAAAGAAAAAATATGAGTAAACAACAGAAAAAGAAAAAAGAAATTACAATCAACAGCTTCTATCCAGGTAATGAACAAAGAGCAAATGAAACAGAGGAGGGCTGAGGAACACAAAGAAAAAACATGGAAACTCCAGCAATTTGGACTCTGGCATTGGAAGAACTGAAAATACAATTCAAAAAAACAATTAAGAGAGGCTGAAGACAATTGAGAAAAAAAACTTAAAATGCAAAATAAGTCATCTGAAAATAGAGGCACATGAACTAAAATAAGAAAATAGTGTCTTGAAAGCCAGAAGTGACCAGCTTAAAAATGAGGTGCAAAGAAAGTGAAAGATGACCTACAAAGAAGGACAGACCAGAAGGAGAAGGATGAACAAAAAGCCAGGGATGAAATTCAGTTTTTTAAAAAATCAGAATCCAACAACCAGAAGCAAATGACTTCACAAGGAAGCAAGAGTCTATAAAACAAAACCAAAAGAATAAAAAATTTGAGGAAAATATGAAACACCTCATTGATAAAATTACAGACATGGAAAATAGATCCAGAAGAGATAATTTAAGATTATTGGAGTACCAGGAAATCATGACAAAAGAAAAAGCCTGGACATCATTCTACAGGAAACTATCTAAGAAAAACTGCCAGAACATTCTTGAACAAGAGGGGAAAGTAGAAATTGAAAGAATCCACAGATCACCTCCTGCATTTAATCCTCAATTGACAATGCCCAATTGAAGAACTATAGACTTAGGAAAATATACTACAAACTGCTAAGAAGAAACAATTCAGATATCATGGAGCCACAAATAGGAAAACATAAGACCTGGTTGTATCTACACTGAAGGACCAGAAGGCATGGAATATGATATTCTGGAAAAGCAAAGTAACTGAGTACACAACCAACAATCAACTACTTAGAAAAAATTGACTATATTCCTTCAGGGGAAAGTATGATCATTTAATAAAATAGAAGACTTCCAAGCATTCCTAAAGAAAAGACCTGACTTAAATAGAAATTTTGATGCCCAAACACAAAACTCAAGAGAATCACCAAAAAGTAATTAAGAAAGGGAAAAAAGAAACAAACAAAAAACTTTTTTAAGGGAGCCAATAAGTTCAAATGAGTTGTATTCTTATAAGAAAAGATTAAGAAGTATACTTAGAGGGAATAGTGACAAACTGTATAGAATGAAATGTAAAACACACACACACACACACACACACACACACATATATATATATATATATATATATATATATATATATATATATATGCTAGGGATAAAAAAAGAGGATAATACTAAGAGAAATGGGAAAAGAAATGAAATGGGGTAATTTTATGTTTCATAAAGAAGTGCATGGGGGAGGAGAAGAAAGACCAATAAAATGGAAGAGTGAAAGAGTTTGGAGACAGTTTTCAAGAAAATTTGAATCATTACAGTGGGAAGGATCAGAAAGGTTCAAATGGAAGGAAAACTTCCAACTCCAAATTCAGTCACCATCAACATCATCATCATCATCAACAACACCATCAAAAACAGCATCAATATCATCAACGTCATCTACATCCACATCATCAACATCAATATCTAACTATCCATCTTTTCCTTGCCCAGGAAAGATTTTTTCTGGGTGGCCTAACCTAATAGCACACTATGCAGAGTACTGAATGAGAGCCAAAAGACCTAAACTCTAGGCTTGAGTGCCACTATGTGTCCTTTGAGAATAAAAAGAAAGCCTTTTTTTCCCCTGGGTTCAGTTTCCTCATTTATGTATGAGTGAAACTTACCTGGACTCTGCATTAAGTTAATCAATTAAATCAAATAATAAACCAGGTGTAAACAAGAAAAAAATGTTTCTATATGTAACTGAAATAAATATTTTTAAAAGAAAAAATATATATCTAATTCTGTATCATGTAGTTTTCATTATATTTCAGGATTTTGTGGATGGATTCCATACTATACATAATGGAAATGCAATAAGCCACTCAGGTACTGCTTGCCCAAGTTTGTTAATATGAGATTGTACACAGCACACTATTGGCTAATGGAATGACCAACCATAGTGCTGTCTTCTATATGGGTGCTGATTGGCTAAGTGTTTATAAGAATGTGGGAAAGGTTAATAAGAGTGTGGAAAAGGTTTATAGGAGAGTGGGAAAGGTTTATAAAGTCTTATAAAGCCTTAATATATATATAAAATAAAATAAATATAATGCTGCTATTTTGCCGATTTTCACCCATCACGGGGGTTTCTGGAACATAACTCCTGCAATAGGTGAGGGATCATTGTACTTAATAAATACTTGTTAACTGACTCACTTTGCTACTAACTAGAAATATGACAACAGATAACTCACTTAGCTTTTATGTGCCTAAGTCTTCTTATCTGCAAAGTGCCAGAATTTAACTAAATGATCCCTAAAATTCAATGAGCCTTTTTTTTTCTTTTGCTAGAAGAATAAGAGGGAAATTTAGGAAAGAGAATTAGATCTTGTAATCTAGAGCTAGAAGGGAACTTTAGGGAAAATCTAATTTAATCCCTTCATTTTTTAGTATAGAAAAACTAGGACCCAGCAAGGCTAAGTGATATCATAGAGGTAATGAATGACTTGAGCTAAATCTGAATCCAAATATCCTGACTCTAAAAATAGTGTTTTTTTCTTCATCTTCTATGGGAAGCAAACAAGCCTAAGCCACAATTTTCTAGGTTACCCTACACTCAGTAATAAATTAGGGAAACATATTCCCTAGAAGAAGGTGAAAGGGATTAATCCTTTGTTAGTCATGAGAATGAGATGCAAAAATCTAAAATAGTTTTAGAAAAAGATTTATTAGGTCATTTGGTAGGGAAAGCTGGAAAGAAGGGGTGATCCCCTCTCTGATCTTTGTGAGGTTACATTATATCGCATTTAGACAAAGGTATAAGCATACTAGCCTGATTGGCAAATAGGTTTTTTCCAAAGAAAAGGGCAGTTTGAGATATGTGTATTTATAATTTTATATAAATACAAATATGCATATTTATGTTATATATGTATATGTTATATTTGAGAGATATATATCAGGGGGTATGTCAATCTATTTTGGAGAACACAAAACACAGGTTTTGGGTAGACCCAGAACAAGACCTGAAGAGATCCCTAAAAAGCATCTGGTGAGATCTAAGCATTCCATACAATCATTCAACTTCCTTGGAGCATTACTGACTTCTGCAGTAATTTTTTTTTATTTAGACTCCATTTTAGCTACATAAAGTTAAGTTCAATGATATTACCAAATTTTCTCCACAATATAATAAAATATTTCCCTATCCATAATGATAGGCGATAGGAATCATAGCTCTAGAGCTCTCATTTTATATGTAGTGTGCTTTGCAAACCTTAAAATGATATATAAAGATTAATGATTAGTATCATTACTCTGGATCTTAAAGGGGAAGAAAAATTAGGGCTCTAATCCCTCTCATTTTATAGATGAGGAAAGTGACATTCAGAAATAAGATAACTGGTCAAAGTCACACAAGTAGAAAGTGAAAGAGATGGATTAAAATCCAGGTCCTTAAACTTCAGATCCAATACTCTTTCCATAGTGCCTCTCTATGGTTTAGCCAGACTGTAATTTGCCTACTCATATTTGACATTATCTCTACTTTAAACACTGGGCTGGTGTTTGGGGATAAGAGGGCTAATGATTCTGGAAACTCTTGTCTCAGAGCCTAGCATTGGAAGCAACTTCTCCAGTCTGTTTGTGAGAGATAGGCTAGTTCTCCGAGCAAAAGATTACCTCCGCAGTAGCTGGTCCTTTGAGATAGGAGTCAGAAATGTGAGTAATACATTCAATCTCATCAGTTTTTTCTATTTAGATACAGTGCCATCTGATAGAGGAGGAAATCATCCTTTGATAGCGGTGAGAATTCAGACCTGAAAATTGCTTGGCTCACTGCTAATACATGTCATCCACCCCAAACCTTTAAGCAGAGCAATGTACATTCAATCACTTTGAGTAGCAAGTCAAAAGTTTTTATAATTCATTCCAAAATAAATCAATCAGGGGATTTTCATTTTGTAAAGAGGTTGCAAAGTGAGAGAGTGATTTATAACAACAAAGCATTGCCTCCAGATAATTTTCCCTTGCCCCTAGGAGGTATGTATTCAAGTGGTTTATGATTTCCTTGAAGCTCAGCACCTGTCCTGCAAAGTCACACACCCAACATTCTAAAATCTTTCCCAACTGCTTAGGGAAGGGGGTGAGGCGTAACTATTGGATTGGCTTGAGAAAATGAGGTGTGAAAAAATGATAGAAGAATCAAAAAGGAAATGTATTTTTATTTTCAGGGGAAATAGAAAAATATTGGTGATGAAGAAGGCTGTTCCAACAAACTCAGATAATGCATTTTTTTAAAATCAGGCTCACCTTCAGAGTTGTATCTAGTTATCCTAGTTCCTAGGAGGAGAGAAAATGTACCTGGCACAAGCACAAAAGTTGCCTTCACATCCTTTTTTTGAGACTAAATCAACTGAAGGGTATAGAAGACTCTTTTACTGGAGAGATCACCACCAAGGAAGGGGAATAACAGAATGGAGGAGGCTGAGAAGGAGCTCATTTTCTCCAGGTGTGACCAATACTAGGGAAATGAGGAATCTGTGAAGAAAACATTCAGCAGCTTACTATTTTGACTATTTTTGCTTACTAGATACTAGGCTCAGTTGTTTCTGCCTCCCGAAGTAATATGGGTACCATTGATGCTGACTTTTATTTACAGTTCTGTTCATTTTACAAACTTACCAGGTTTGTGAGCAATGGTTTGTGAGCAGATTTTTGGAATCACGTGCATACTTATGAAGACATTATTTGTAGGGAATCATTAATTGCCTATTCCAAGGTCAAATTGATCAATATATTTAAGAAACAGGCAAGTATACTTGTCATTTTTAGATGAAACACACATGTGTGTATGTGTACATATGGCTTTAAAAAACATAAAAAACCAGGATAAGAAGATTAATATATCTTTTTAGAGGCTTCTAGTAATTGACTAGGAAAGAAGTTAGAAATCTGAAAGGAGCTGTCAAATGCTCAGGTGGCATATACTCATAGCAGATAAATTATCTAAATATGCAAAATGTGAAAGGGAAGCATTTATTCAAGAGTAAACCAGTTAGTTATGCTTGTGACTTTGGTTTTCTGAAAAATTGTGGAGCAGGTCTCAGAATCAGGGATTAGATAATATTTCTTCCCTTTTAACATCCAGAGTAATGATAATAATCATTAATCTTTATATATCATTTTAAGGTTTGCAAAGCACACTACATATATTATCTCAAGTGTATGTGTATCTCAACAATGAGATAGATGCTAATATTATTCCTGGAGCACCAAGGTGGCAAAGAGAAGAGAGTGCCCACCCTGGAGTTTGTTTTCCTGAGTTCAAATCTGGCTGCTGACACTTCCTCGCTATGTGACTCTGGGCAAGTCACTTAACCCCTATTTCCTAGCTCTCCTGCTTTGGAATGAATGCATTGTATTGGTTCTAAGAAGGAAGATAAAGCTTTAAAAAAAGCAACCTTTGATGGCTCAATCTCAGTTCCTTCTTTCATTCAACAAAAGTTCATTTTTGTTACCACTATTTGCAAGGTACTCTGCTGGGTTTGGGAAGATAAAGAGTTAAAAGAGGTGGTCCCTGGCTTCATAGAATAGATAATCAAAGTATAAAGTATACTATAAATGGCATTTGAGTGGCACTATGGAAGCATGGAGGACAGATCATATTAAATGGAAAGAATCACAAAAGGTTCAATGGAAGAGGCAGAATTTGAATTGGGTCTTGAAGGATGGACATTATTTCTCCAGGCAAAGAAGTCAGTGGAAGGATAGCCTTAGGGAATGATATAAGGAAAGGCATAGAGGTGGAAAAGCACGAGATGTCTTTGGGGAGCAAGTGTCCCAGTTTCTTTGAAACCTAGAGTGCATGAAGCACAATTGATAGACTCATCTTCCTGAGTTCAAATCTGGCTGCAGGCACAAAATAATGGTGTGATAGTTCACATTTACATGCCATTTTATGTTTTATAAAGTCTTTAAAATTACAATAGACATGTGAAAAGATAAAATAAATTTCTTTTACACATATTGGGAAATAAAGGGGAAAAGAGTAGAAATGAATATTTGTGTTCATGTAGGTGGTGAGTGACAGTACCAGTGTTCATACACATACATGTCTTCTGGTTATAACTCTGACCTTGGAGTCAGGAAGACCTAAGTTCAGATATAGGCATCAGTTAGAAGGCTATTGCAATAATATAGACAGATACCTTTAACTTGGGACCTGACAATTGGAACAGAAAGCAGTGGATGAGTTTCAGGTAGGATCCTTTTTTGGTTTTTGTTTATGCATATGAACCTTTATTTTTATCAATGGTTACTCAATTTTCAAAAATTGTTCATTTGGAAAATTAAAACAAAACTAAGGGATTAATGTAAGATATATATTGCCAGGCGGAATCAGTAAGATTTCATGATTAATTTAAAGTAAAAAATCTCTTGCTTTCCTTCTGTTTTCAAACAAATACATAATGTCAGTAGGTTTCCAACAGGAAGCATTTTAAGTACTTAGACCCAGTTGGGGCTCTTCCATCCCCACAGGGTCATTGCTCAAAGGCCCAGGAAGTCCCCAAATGTAGCAATTACATGCTACTCTGTACTTCTTAATAGAAACTCAGTTCTATAAAATGTTGAAACATATTATTTTAAATTGTATTAAATTTTTAATTTTAATAAAAGAATTTTAAATTAAAATTTGCTTTTTATTTATTTTTAAATTTTTATTTAATTGATTAAGAGAATTTTTCCATGGTTACATGATTTATGTTCTTTTCCTCCTCTCCTTCCACCCCACTCCTGTAGCCAACATGCAATTCCACTGGGCTTTACATGTGTCATTGATCAAGACCTATTTCCACATTATTGATATAAAATTTGCTCTATAAAAAATACCTTTAAAATAATATTATTGGGACTCTGAGGGATTAGAAGGAGAAGGCATTTCATAAATCAGTGTAGTATTGTAAAAAAGGCACTGACTAGACTAGGAATCTAGACATTGGGTTCTCTTTATTTCTTAGCTGTGTGACCTCGAACAAGTCACTGACTTTTCTGAGCTAAGATTTCCACATCTGTGAAAGATCTCAAAGAGCTCACTTACATTTTAATGTGAGAGACAACGTGCACACAGCTATATAGTCATGATGCATATAATAGGAATGGAAGGTAATCTCAAAGAAAATTGGTACCTTAGGGAGGTAATCTCATTGAAAGGGGCCAGGAAAAGTCTTTTGCAGAAGATAGAATTTGAGCAGAGGCTTGAAATAAGCCAGGGAAGCCAGAAGAAGGAAGTGGGAAGGGAGACATTCCAGGAATGAAGGATAGTCAGTGAAAAGGCATGGAGTCATTTGTTCTAAAACATTTATACCAACTTTCTTATTTTATTAGTAAAGAACTGAAAACTAAGGGGTACCTATCAGTTGAAGAATAACTGAACAATAGTATGGAAATATAATGGTATTATATATATACAATAGTATAAAAATATTATGCCATTAGAAATAACAAAATGGAAAGATCTGTGTAAATGGATGCAGAGCAAGGTGAGCAGAATAAGGAGAACAATTTATTGTATAACAACAACATTGTAAAAATAAGCAACTTTCAAAGACTCGGAAGCTCTGCAACACAATTGCATGATTTCTAAGGGCTGTTGAAGAATGTTACCTACTTCCTGAAAGAGAAGAAATGGGTTAAATATGCAGAATGAGACTCACATTTTTGGGCATGGCCAATACCAGAATTTGTTTTGCTTAAATTTGTAGATTTGTTAAAAAAGTCTTCCCCACTCCACCATGAGAAGAAAAGAAAATACTTACTAATTCTTTTTTAAAAAGTAGAGTTGGTAGATGGCGTGTCCTACATGAGTAGCAGCCAGAAAGTAGGTGTTGCTAGACTGTCAAGTAAAAGGAAGGCAATAGAGCATAAGGAGATTAGAAAAGTAGGAAGAGACCAGGTTATGAGAGTCTTTACATACTAAACTGAGAATTTTAGATTTAATTCTGGAGGCAACAGGGAACCACTGGAGTTTTATTAGATAGACAATATTATATGGACAGGCGATTGCTTCAGGAAGAACACTTTGGTAAGTGAGTAGAGGATGCATGGGAGTAAGGAGTGACGAGTGAGGAGGTTGAAATAGTTCAGGTAAGTTGATGAAGATCTATACCAGTTTGAGTGGAGAAAATGGGATGTATAAAAGGGATGTTGTGAAGGCAGAAATGACATGACAAATGACAATGACTTACAGATTGGCTGTTGGGAGCGAGTCAAAGTTTATTGTTGTTCCATCATATCCAACTCTTCATGACCCCATTTGGGGCTTTCTTGGCAAAGACACTATAGTGGTTTGCCATTTCCTTCTCCAACTCATTTTTAAAAAATCCATACCTTCTGCGTTAGAATCAATACTAAGTATTAATTCCAAGGCGGAAGAGCAGCCGGTAAGGGCTATGCAATTGGAGTTAAATGACTAGCCCAAGGTCACAGAGCTGGTAAAGTGCCTGAGGCAAGATTTGAGTTCAGGAAGAGTCTTCGGGACTCCTTCACTGTCCTTCTTACATTTCCCCCTTTCCAACCAAATAATAGCTTTTAAAGTTTCTAGCCTGATGATCTAACCTGAATGACACACATTTTAAAAAATGACTCACCTCTTCATTGTCACCTACTAATGTATTTTAAATATTTTTGTGACTTTAACTACATGTGAAATTAAGTAGAAGTCAACCTGAAATGTTATATACAGTCAAATTTTGTGAATTAAGACTGTATTAATTTAAACATTATATTCTTATATCCTAAGCAGAACCTTATAATTTATTAAGGACTTTCATATTTATGATACAGTTTTGTGGAATAGAAGTGTATTTTATTTATTAGCACCCACTTGTTCATTGATGATGTATGCACTACCGAAAAGTAATTAAACTATACTTATATAAATAAAAAAATCCATTGTGCTGCCTAACTGCCCTTTCCTAACTGTCCTTTCCTAACTCCATGAGAGGAATTCAGACCCTCATTTTGCAGTAGAGGAAAATGAAGATAATCAGGAAAGCTCAATGAACTACCCATATTTGAGCTGTCCACATGTTGGAGGTAGGATTTGAAGTCAGGCCCTCTCACTTCAGAGGCAGGATTGTTTTCAGTATTTGTGTTCAACAGAAAAGCCGGTCTGGATTGTGACTTCCAGTTTAAGATGGCGGCAGAGTAAAAAGCAGCTGCTTAACCTCTCCTAACCCACACATATAGGACTACTCAAGAGGACATAAAAACAAATCCACACAAATGAAGGGATCCCACAACAGGGCACAGCATTGAAGGTACATGGGATCTGGCATTTCCATGCTATACAGGAGCAAAACACCTCTCACTAAAATGCGAGCTGAACAACCCCATGCCCCCACATACCACCTGCAGGGCCAAAGCCAGTACACAAGAGTTAAAGCAAGTTTGGGGAATCCATTAAGTCCTTGGCAACTACCTGGGGTCACCAGGGCCTGCTCCTGAGAGCAGCAAGACTTAAGACCCGAAGAGGCTAAAGAACATGCAGACTTTGAACACAGACCTTGAGCTCAGGAGCAGACACAGGTACAGATGCAGATCCTGAGCCCAGGCGAGGACCTTGGGTGGGGACCCAGTACAGAGGGGTGCATGACTGTGGAAGCAGTGCCCTGAGACTGTTAAAGGAGCTTCAGGCAGAGGAACAAGAAAGGGGACCACCAAGAGGCTTGACCCTGAAAACAACTAGACCTAAGACCTCAGGAGCCTAAAGAGTGCAGACAGACCCTGAGTGTGAGGATAAAGCTGAGAGGGCTCTGGGCTAAAAATGGCAAGCCAGACACAAGAACCCCAGGATAAAAAGATCAAGAAGAAATCTTTAACACTCGACAACTTTTACACAGAAAAAATTCAGACAACAGAGCAAACAGAAGAGGAGAACAAACAAGTAACCACATCCAAAGAATACATTTTCTTTTTAGCTGCACATGGTACATTCACAAAGCTTGACCATGTAATAGGGCATAGAAACATTGCAAACAAATGCAAAAGAGCAGAAATAATAAATGTTGCCTTCTCAATTCATAATACAATAAAAATAATAATTAGTAAAGGCACCTGGACAGACAAATCAAAAACTAATTGGAAATTAAATAACACAATTCTCCAAAACCAGTCAGTTAAAGAAGAAATCATAGAAACAATCAACAATTTCATTGAAGAAAATGACAATGATGAGACATCCTACCAAACTCTGTGGGATGCAGCTAAGGCAGTACTCAGGGGGAAATTTATATCCTTGAGTGCATATATTAACAAATTAGGGAGAGCAGAGATTAATGAATTTGGCATGCAACTTAAAAAACTAGAAAGCAAGCAAATTAAAAATCCCCAGATGAAAACTAAATTAGAAATACTAAAAATCAAGGGAGAAATTAGTAAAATTAAAAGTAAAAAAACTATTGAATTATTTTGAAAAAAAAAGCAGATAAAATAGACAAAGTACTGGTAAATGTAATTAATAAGAAGGAAAGAAGAAAACCAAATTAACAGTATCAAAGATGAAAAGGGAGGCCTCACCTCTAATGAAGAGGAAATTAATGCAGTAATTAAAAACTATTTTGCCCAATTATATGACAATAAATATAGCAATCTAGGTCATATGGATGAATATTTACAAAAATATAAACTGCCTAGATTAACAGCAGAAGAAATGGAATACCTAAACAATCCCATATGAGAAAAAGAAATTGAACTGAACAAGCCATCAAAGAACTCCCTAAGAAAAAATCGCCAGGACTTGATGGATTAACAAGTGAATTCTACCAATCATTCAAAGAACAACTAATCCCAATACTATAAAAATTATTTGATATAATAAGCAAAGAAGGAGTCCTACCAAATTCCTTTTATGACACAAATATGGTACTGATTCCAAAGCCAGGGAGATCAAAAACAGAGAAAGAAAACTACAGACCAATCTCCCTAATGAACATAGATGCAAAAATATTAAATAGAAAACTAGCAAAAAGATTCCAGCAAGTAATCAAGAGAACTATCTGCCAGATGGAATTTATACCAGGAATGCAAGGTTTGTTCAACATTAGAAAAACCATCCACATAATTGACCATATCAACAATCTAACAAATAAAAATCACATGATTATCTCAATAGATGCTGAAAAAACCTTTGACAAAATACAGCACCCATTTGTATTGAAGACACTGGAAAGTATAGGAATAGAAGGACCCTTCCTAAAAATAATAAACAGTATATACCTAAAACCATCAACAAGCATCATATGCAATGGGGATAAATTAGAAGCCTTCCCAATAAGATCAGGAGTGAAACAAGGATGCCCATTATCACCTCTATTGTTTAACATTGTACTAGAAACACTAGCTGAAGCAATTAAAGAAGAAAAAGAAATTGAAGGCATTAAAATAGGCAATGAGGAGACTAAGCTATCCTTCTTTGCAGATGATATGATGGTATACTTAAAAAATCCTAGAGAATCAACTAAAAAGCTTGTAGAAATAATCAACAACTTTAGCAAAATTGCAGGATACAAAATAGATGCAAACAAATCTTCAGCATTTCTATATATTTCCAACACATCACAGCAGCAAGAGGTAGAAAGAGAAACACCATTTAAAATCACCCTAGACAATATAAAATACTTAGGAATCTATCTACCAAAACAAATACAGGAATTATACAAACACAACTACAAAACACTTTCCAAACAATTAAAACTATATCTAAACAATTGGAAAACATTGAGTTATCACGGGTAGGATGAGCTAACATAATAAAAATGACCATTCTACCCAAATTAATTTATTTATTTAGTGCCATGCCTACCAAACTACCAAAAAACTTTTTTACTGAGTTAGAAAAAACTATAACAAAGTTCATTTGGAAGAACAAAAGATCAAGAATATCAAGGGAAATAATTTTAAAAAAATGTGAAGGAAGGTCGCCTAGCAGTACCAGATATTAAACTATACTATAAAGCAGCAGTCATCAAAATAATATGGCTAAGAGACAGAAGGGAGGATCAGTGGAATAAACTTGGGGTAAGTGACATCAGCAAGACTGTATGATAAACACAAAGAGCCCAACTTCTGGGACAAAAATTCACTATTTGACAAAAACTGCTGGGAAATTTGGGAAAAAATATGGGAGAGATTAGGTTTAGACCAACATCTCACAACCTACACCAAGATAAATTCAGAATGGGTGAATGACCTGAATATAAAGAGGGAAACTATAAATAAGTTAAGTGAACACAGAATAGTATACTTGTCAGATCTCTGGGAAAGAAAAGATTTTAAAACCAAGCAAGAGTTAAAGAAAATTACAAAATGTAAAATAAATGATTTTGATTATATCAAACTAAAAACTTTTGTACAAACTAAAACAATGCAACCAAAATCAGAAGGGAAACAACAAATTGGGAAAAAAAACTTTATAACAAAAAACTCTGACAGGGGTCTAATTACCCAAATATACAATGAGTTGAATCAATTGTATAAAAAATAAAGCCATTCCCCAATTGATAAATAGGCAAGGGACATGAATAGGCAATTTTCAGATAAAGAAATCAAAACTATTAATAAGTACATGAGAAAGTGTTCTAAATCTCTAATAATTAGATAAATGCAAATCAAAACAACATTAAGGTATCATCTAACACCTAGCAGATTGGCTAAAATGAAAGAAGGGGAGAGTAATGAATGTTGGAGGGGATGTGGCCAGATTGGGACATTAATGCATTGCTGGTGGAGTTGTGAACTGATCCAACCATTCTGGATGGCATTTTGGAATTATGCTCAAAGGGCTATAAAAGAATGCCTGCACTTTGATCCGGCCATACCATTGTTGGGGTTGTACCTGAAGGAGACCATAGATAAACAGACTTGTACAAAAATATTTATAGCTGCACTCTTTTTGTTGGTAAAAAACTGGAAAGCCAGAGTATGCCCTTAGTTTGGGGAATGGCTGAACAAATTGTGGTATATGCTGGTGATGGAATACTATTGTGCTCAAAGGGATAATAAGCTGGAGGAATTCCATGTGAACTGGAAAGACCTCCAGGAATTGATGCAGAGTGAAAGGAGCAGAACCAGGAGAACATTGTACACAGAGGCTGATACACTGTGGTAAAATAGAAGGTAATGGGCTACTGTACCAGCAGCAATACAATGACCCAGGACAATTCTGAGGGATTTATGGAAAAGAACGCTACCCATAATCAGAGGAAGAACTACAGGAGAGGAAACACAGAAGAAAACAACTGTTTGAACACATGGGTTGAGGTGGACATGATTGGGGATGTAGACTCGAAACTACACCAATGCAACTATCAACAATTTGGAAATAAGTCTTGATCAATGACATATATTAAAACCAGTGGAAATGCGCATTGGCTATGGGGGGGGGAGTAGGTGAGGGGTGAAGGGGAAAGTAAAAGCATAAATCATGTAACCATGATAACTTTTGTAAAAAAGAAAAATTATTTAAAAAAAAAAAAGAAAAGCCAGTCTGATTCCTTGCTTTAAGACAGATAAGGCATTGTTTATGTTGCTCCCCCAATAATAACAACAAGAAGCTACAAAGAAGTAAAAGCAATTGTGTGTTCCCAAGCCATAGTTTAGTCACCCTTTTTTAAAAAATTATTTTAAACCCTTGCCTCCCTCTTAGAGTCAATACCATGGTGGTTCAGTGACTTGCCCAGGGTCACACAGCTAGGAAATGTTCGAGGTCACTTTTGAATTTAGGACCTCAGGTGTCTAGACCTAGTACTCTCCACTGAGCCACCTAGATGCTCCCAAGCTATGTAATCTTGATTAGATCAACAACAGACTCATTACTCAGGATGATGCAACAACTTTAGAACTCTAGTTCTACCAGTCCTGGAATCTGGAGGTCCTGAGTTCAAATTTGACCTCAAATACTTCCTAGCTGTGTGATTCTGGGCAAGTCACTTAACCCCAATTTCCTAGCCCTTGTCTTTCTGTTTTAGAATTGTTACTAAGACCTAAAGTACCAGTTTAAAATAAACAAACAAACCTCTAGCTCCAACATAGAGCCCCAAGGCTCATCTGTCTTTGTCTCTTAATCCACCAGTGCAGAAATACAGCTGTTCATTGGAGATAATAATCTCAGCCTGCATTTTGGAAAAGTGTTTATTCTATATGTCCTTTGATTCTACACAACAAGTAACTGTGAAAGGAACAATTATTCACCCCCTTTTTATAGATGGGAAGATGAGCTTAAGTGACTTATCCAGGGGACCCCCGCTAGAGCTAGTAAAATGTCTGAGGAAATATGGAACTCAATTCTTCTTCACTCAAATGCCTGCTCTCTTTCTCTGCTGCAGTGCTGGAGGCTAAACTTGCTTCTTGATCCCGGGGGGAGCAATTCTTCAGGAAAACTTGGGGAGTGCTCCCCTCTTCTGTTTAAGAACTGCTGCCCAGTTCTGTTATCTGACTGACTTCCTGGGGTTAATCTCAAAGCATTCGGACCATCCCCCATAGATCCTGTTCATTGTGAACACAAAGGGGTCTGGTAGGGTGAATGACAAACTGCAGGGAGAACCATGTGTTTTCTGTTTCTTTCCTCTTGCAGAGAAATGTTCTTTTGTATTTCCCTATGGGAAGGCAGTCTGTGATAGGCAGCTGGGAATGAAGTAGGGGTTAGGGGTTCGAGTGGGACGCAGGCTGGAGAGATATATTTTAAAAATAATTCCAGGGAACCAGGAACCCTTCTGAGTTTGATGCTCAGGAGCATTGGCTGGGGTGCACCATATGTAGGAAGGCATAGAGTGGGGAGGCTGGCAGATCTCACTCCTTGGTACAAAGCCCCACTGGGCTTTGCAGGAAGCCAACTACTTCATAGATTTTTTTAAAAAGAAAAGAAAGAATCAGAATTTAAAAAAAAAAGGAAGAATGGGACATATGAGATCTCAGCAAGAATGTTCCTACCCACATCATCCCTGAAGTCTCCCTCCTTCCCCTCAGACCCCCCCCCCCTTACAATTCACAACCCTCTCCCACCCAGTGCCCACCTGCTTTGCATAATCTAAGTACTGCTTTAGCTCACTCCACACATAATTAGCCAATTCTGGTTTCTGTGGTAAAATCTTGTCCAGGTTGGTCCTGGCTGACAGGGACACCTGCACCTCAAACCCAACTTGCATGCTCAGTTCATTTAGTTCCCAAAATGGAAGAGAGGAAGGAGACAAAGATTTATCAAGTATGTACCCTGTGAGGAAGCTAGGTGGCTTAGTGGATAGAAAGTCAGGCTGGGAAAAGGGAGGTCCTGGTTCAAATGGACTCAGACATTGCCTAGCTATATGACCCTGGGTAAGTCACTTAATCTAAATTGTCTAGATTAGCCCTTACCTTACTCTTCTTTCTGCCTTGGAACAGATAGTTAGTATTGATTCTGAGAGAGATAATAGGGTTCCCCCCCTCCAAAAACTGTGTATACTGTGTGCCAGTGCTAAGTGCTTTAAAATATTATTTCAACCCTTTAAGTAGGTGCCATCTATTATTATCCCTATTAGATAGCTGAGGAAACTGAGGTAGAAAGAGATTAAATGATTTGCCCAGAGACCCATAACTACTCAGTGTCTGAGATCAAATTTGAACTCAGGTCTTCCTGACTCTTCTATTCAGGGTAACATCTCATTTCCTTTGGGGCCTGAGGGTTAGGATGAAAGGCTCCAGGGAGTTTTCAGCCTCCCTTGGCTAAGATCCATTCTGCACTTAAAATAGCTCTGTCCAAACCCTCCTGGAGTTTATCATGATCCAAAAAAGTGTAGGCTTTACGAAAGTAGAGGTTGACTTGTTTTTGTATCCTCAGGCCATATTAGCCAAAGGAGTCAGTGAACCCGTACTGAAATTATGCTTACTCCCTCTTTTACTTTAGAATTCATTTAACCCTTTGGACCTCAGTTTCCTCATCCACAAAATGAAAGGTTTAGATTTTGTGGTCTTTGGTGCTCTTTCCATTTCTAAGTCCATGAAAATGCTTGACAAATGAACAAAAGGGTCCAGAAATTGTCTTTCTTCCTCACTCTACCCATCCCCGTTGATAATTGTTACCTTCTAGTTCAGTAATCCTCAGATTTCCTGGAACACTAAAACTTGGAATTAACTCAATGGTGGCCATGGACTTGAGAGGGATTTCTGGGAACACTCCAGTCTTGGCATTTGTGTATGGGATGCTCCCATGGAACCCCTCAAACTGAACTCAAGTCCTGCTGTAAAGGTTGTGGAATGTCATATAGTCACTAACCTAGCATTTAGGCAATCCGAATCAGATATTCTGCTTTTAGACACCTTTGGAAGGTGACAAATGCATATAAAATCATTCAACTCAGGAGATGAATATGAAGCACCCGTTGTATGCTAGGCATTAGGAATATGAAAATAAGGGAGAGATTATAAACAAAAGTACAATCTGGGCAGCCCTGGGATTGAAGGAGGCACTATTGAGTCAACTTCTACCCTAGTATATTTACCTGCACACAACATATAATAAAGATCAAAGCAAAGAGACACTTTTTGAAGTATTTGCTTGGTGGGGTGACTTGGGATGTGGAAGAAGAAGAAGAAGCACAGAATCAGTGTAAATAGACAAAGATTTCTAAGTCTTGAGTGATCTTTCATTTCTCTCTTTTTTTCTTCCAAAGCTACTTTGACCTAATGGTAATTTTTCCCTTTTTGTGATATAGTAAAAAGAGTACTGGCTAGGGGATCAGAGACCCCAGTTCCAAGCTTAGGCTCCCTGGGTTTCTTCACCTGTTCAGTGAGGGGGCTGAACTAGATGAATTTTTTTTAAACCCTTACCTTCCATCTTGGAATCAATCCTGTGTGTTAGTTCCAGGAGAGAACAGTAAGGGCTAGCCAATGGGGGTTAAGTGACTTGCCCAGGGTTACACAGCTAGAAAGTGTCTGAGGCTAGATTTGAAGCCAAGGACCTCCTGTCTCTAGCTTTCTATCCAATGAGTTATCTAGCTGCCCCTTGAACTAGTTGAATTGTAAGGCCCTTCCTGGCCTCAAATTATATGAGCTTTTGTTCCTCAGCTCTATCAGCAGAATTACAGAGGAGAATAGCAAAGAGGTAAACACCCATGTTGTTTTCCTTGATTGATAAGCTACAGCTCATGTTTTGGAAGGGTCCCTATCCTCAAACCAAAGTCTAGCCTATAGTACTCGGAGTTTCTGGAAGCTCCATTGCAGAGCTGCTGGTCCCCTGGCCATCTCAGGCTGATCCTTATTTTTTCTTTCTCCAGCAAGGATTGAAAATAGTTCACCATGCAGACAAGACGCTGGCCAGCTTCTGCAAGTGGCAGAAAAGCATCAACCCCAAGAGTGACCTCAACCCAGCCCATCATGATGTGGCTGTACTCCTGACCAGGTATTACCATAAATGAAGCCCAGTCTGGAGGGAAAAGTGGGGGATGTCTGGAGGAGGGAAGGACATTGGATAGGGACAAGAAATGGACATGACATTCTAACCAAAACTTTGTCTTCCCTGCCTCTTTTTTGGAGACTGCTTTTCTAATATTTCCAAAAATTGATTGTACCAAAGGAGGGAGCAAAATCATGAGGGTGATCTGGAATCTTGGATAATGCAGTAGGTCTACTTGAAATGCCCAAATTGATATTTGGGATAGCATTTTAAAGCAGCTTAGTACAGTAAAAATCTCTCTGGAATTGGAATAAAGGATTTGGTTTTGAATCCCAAATCTGCCAATTACTGTCTATATGACACTAGGTGAATCACTACCCTGCTTGGGGCCTCAGTTTCCTCATTGATAAAATGAGAGTATTGGATTTGTTGACCTCTAAGGTCTCTAACAGAATCAGTCTATGATGCTATGATTTTCCCTTCTAACTATGTTTTCCTTACATCATCATCAAATAAGTGCCACTTGGCTGATGGAGGGAAGAAAGTACTGAATAGCTAAAGAAAACAGGCTCTTCTAAAATGTCAATAATAGAACATACATTGTGGAAGTGAATGTTTCCTGCCATAGTGAATGCACATAGGGATACATGTTGATCAGTGCTGCCTATAAATTTCCTCTCCTAATGTACCAAGGTTGGCTTCTCGGGAGCACTGTAGAGTGGGAGGGGACAGATTACCAGAGCCAGAAGGAGCCAGAACAGAGTGAAGCTCTTGGAATGAAGAGTCATCTTTTTAATAACTCAATTCTGAATGCACAGAGGGAATGTGGAGGGCTTGGACATAGAAGTATGTGTAGTCAGAAACATTTCATTATGGACATTCTTCTATGACTTTTGTTATAATCCAGATACATAGATTTTATTTATTTTTTCTTTTTGTTAAACAAATTTTATTGATATCTTTTTTTCAAATTGTGAAAGGTTTTTATTTTTCTTTCCTTTTTGACATTTAACTTATTAACATTTTATTTTCAACTCAATTACATGAAAAAATAATTTTAACCTTCATTTTTTTAAAGTTTGAGCCAAATTCTCACCCTTCCTCCCTCTCATCACTCTTCCCTGAGTAGGCAAGCAGTCTGATTTTACATGTGTAATAGTATAAAACATTTCTCCATATTAATCCTTTCATGAAAGAGAATTCAAAAAAATGAAAGAAAAGTGAAATTAAGTATAACATGGTCTGTTTTGAGACTCCATTGGTTCTTTCTCTTGAGGTAGATGGTGTTTTTCATCATGAGCCTTTGCAGATTTTCTCATATCACTATATTGCTAAGAATAGCGAAGTCATTCGTAAATGTTCATGACAAAATATTGCTGTTACTGTGAATGATGTCCTCCTGGGTCTGATCACTTCACTTTGCATCAATTCTTGTAGATCTTTCCAGGTCTCAAATCATCCTTCATATCATTTCTTATAACACAGCAGTAGTATTCCATTACAATCATATACCACCACTTGTTCAGCCATTCTCCAATTGACGGACATCCCCTCAGCTTCCAATTTTTTGCCACCACAAAAAGGGCTACTATAAATATTTTTGTACAAGCAGGTCTTTCCCCTTTTATATATCTCTCTAGGGATACAGGCCTAGTAGTAGTATTGCTGAGTAAAAGGATATGCAGTTTTAAAGCTCTTTAGGTATAGCTCCAAATCACTCTCTAGAATAACTAGATCAGTTCACAATTCCACCAGCAATGTATTGATGCTCTAATTCTGTCACATCCCTTCCAGCATTTATCATTTTCCTTTTCTTTCATATACTAGTTTGATAGGTTTGAGGTGATACCTGGGAGTTGTTATGATTTACATTTCTCTAATCAAAAGCAATTTAGAGCATTTTTATGTGATTATATATAGCCTTTATTTATTCACCTGAAAACTGCCTATTCCTACCCTTTAGCCATTCATCAACTTGGAAATGATTTATATCTTAAAAATTCTACTCCATCCTCTATGCTTTCAAGAATTAAGTTCTCTATGTATTCATGAATTAAGAATTTATCAGAGATACTTGCCATAAATTTTTTCTCAGCTTTCTCATTTTCTTCTCATCTTGGTTGCATTGGTTTTGTTTATGCAAAATCTTTTTAGTTTAATATAACCAAAGTTCATATACACAGATTTTTAAAGACATATTTGAGTATTTATTTTGATCATTTGTTTTAACCACATTATTATGAGTTCAAATAAGCTCCCTACTTCACTATTCATTCCCATAAAACTCCATAGAGAGGGAGGTAAAAAGGGAAGGATATAAGAAGCTGTTCTAATAACTTGATTTAGAGCTACGTAATCCAGATAAGAAAACTGTGGTTTAAAGATGTTAATTGATTTGTTCATGGTCACACAGCAATTAAGTGTTCTAGTTGGAGCTCCTAACTCTATCTATAGCATGTCTTCTGTTGTGAAGGTTATTTAGCAATTAATTTAGAAATAGTGTTGGACCTAGCAGGAAAGGCTGGAGAATTCCAAGATGGAATGAAGGAGCAGGAAGTGGGGCTTGTGCTCTGAGAAAGACTCCATTAGTGGTTGGACATAACTGTTGCTAACCCTGGGAGATCTCAGAGTTAGGAAAAAACTGCACCCAGATTCCCTGGGATCCTGAGAGGTGGAGGCTTTCAGCAGTGGACAACAGACCTGCAGAGCTGCACCAAGTGGGGAAGTGGTTTGTGATCTGGTGGACAGAATTACAAACTCACTCTCCCTACCTGGGTATCTTGGATCACCTGGTGGAGTTGGCTCTTGGCATCCTGTGACCATCCTTGGATTACCGTGAGACCTGAATTGGCCTTTTAGCTGAGCTGACCAAACCTGGCTGGAACCAGGTTTGAAGGAGTTTTCCCTGTGATTTCAGTACTGTTTCCTTTGGGCCCTGCCTGGCTTAGGTCAATAGGATAGTGTAGTTAAGTCCTTCCCTGGCCCTGTGGTTTGCCCTTAGCTTGTAAGTGTAGAATCCCTTATTCCCATCCTTTATTTAGTTACCCTCAATTAAACTGTTATATACTTTACCTTTTGTCTGCTGGTGACTGTTGGGCCAACTGCCATTCCTGTGTCAGTTAACAGCTTGGCAGTAAACCCTGGTCTCCTTATCCTGGTTGTTCCTGTCTCTCCTTCAACCCAGTGTGAACCCACAAACCATTTAGGTTACATTTTAATAATAATTAACATCCCTGATGCCTCACCATTACACTTCCCTTTTCCCTTATTTACCAAGTATAACCCCTATACTTTATTTGCTAAATTTTTTTTCTTATCCCTATGCTTTAAGATAAGGGAATCTGGCCAAAGGAATATTAGTTGGAATGTAAGTTCCTTGAAAGCAGGAATTATTTTAGTTTTGTCTTTTTATGCCCAACAACTAGCACATAATAGCTACCTAATAAATGCTTATTGACAGATTGATTGATTGATGTTGAGTCAGAAAACCTGGATTTAAGTCCCTGCTCCTTCACTTACTGCAGGACAGTTACTGTGGGTGACTGAATTTAGCTATGGTTCCATGTTTTCATTGGTAGATGTGGATTCTGGTGCTGTTTAATTTTGAGCCTTTCATGAAATTTGTTGAGGAAAGTATTTTATAGGCAGGTTGGTGACACAACAGATGAATTACCTTGAATTTAAATATGGATGGCTTCAGACATTTATTAGATTGAATGACCCTGCAGAAGTTACTTGGTTTGTTCATCTATAAAATGGGGACAAAAATAGCACCTTCCTCCCAGGGCTTTTGAGTGAATCAAATGAGGAGAGACAATTCATCCTTCAGGGAATTATTTCCCACAGTTTTCCTACCACTATTCAACTTTATCCAAAAGTTTACCTGGCAAGATGAACACTAAAACTCTACTGTAGAGAGTGCAACTCCAATGGGCTAGCCATGAAGCTCAAATGTGAAATGTATGTTTACCTAAAAGACTATTTTGCAGAGAATTGGAACAAGGCAAGTGCTCACACAGAGGTCAGAAGAAGCAGTACAAGGACAATCTCAAAGTCTCTCTGAAGAACTTTATATTGATTGCGAGACACGGAAGACATTAGCACAGGACCGCCCAGCATCTTGTACCTACATCAAAGAGCACTATACTTCACGAACAAGAAGAATCTCAGTAACACAAAGGAAACATGAGCTATACAAATCCAGAGTTATCTCTTCCCCAAATGTTCTGATGGACTACTTATGCCCAATCTGTGGTAAAGCCTTCTGAACTTGTATTGGACAACCAAATACACTGTACTTGACCCCAACACTGTGATGTCATCGATCCTCTTCAAAAAGCAAAGGAGGAACAGTAGCAAGATATTTTCTTGCACACTGAGATTCTTTGACTGAACTAAAGTCGTGTAAGGTCTTTTTCATAATCTTCATTTTTTTTACTTTTCAAAGAAATGTTCTAAGACCTATCTGGTTTATGAGGGAAGGACCGAGTGCCTGGTCTTTGTTGTCAGAGTTGAAAGACAGGGGAAAGAATAACAACAGCAGAAGACTGACAGGAAGTATGAGACCAGGGAGGTTATTGTCCAGACCCACAGAGAAATTGGCAAGGACTGCTGGTAAAAAAGACCATAGTTTGTTCAAAGAAATACTGGCATTTGAAATTTTATTTGGTAATTTCTCTTTAATGCATCAGATATGGTAGAGATGTCAGTAGGATTTGTAAAGGCTAATCAACAATTGAAAAGCTATCCCCATTGGTCTGTTTTCGCTGCTATCATAAAATCAAAGTTCCTAAATGGGAAACTTAACTGTGACCTAACTAGGTTTGGGTTTTATTTGTTTGTTTGTTTTAATGTATTTAACCCTATAATCATGGCTTCAGCCAAAGATTTATGGACCTCTTATGCAGTCAAATATTTCTTATGTGCATGTTAAAATAATACAATTAATAATTTTCTTTCCTAAGTTCTAATAAGTTCTAATACTAATTTGGAGAGGCATCCCGAGAGTTCAGTGAATAAAGTGCCTAGTCAGGAAGATCCATTTTCATGAATTCAAATTCAGTCTCAGACACTTACTTGCCATATAACCCTAGGCAAATTATTTAACTCTATTTGCCTCAATTTTCCCAATTGTAAAATGAGCTGCAGAAGGAAATGGCAAACTACTCTAGTATCTTTGCCTGGAAAACTCTAAACGGGGTCACAAAGAGTCAGATACTATTGAAAGGCTTGCATAGCATGATTTCAATCAATTGTTTTCTTTGCTACTTCAAAGGCAGCATTGAGTAGTAGATAGAACTCTGGACTTAAACTCAGAATAGACCTTTAGAATTCCATTTTCCCCATTTACTAGCTGTGTGACCACAGGCAAGTCAGTTTTTCTCTCTATGTCTGTTTTCTCCTTTAGAAAATGAGCATCATGAGAGCCTTTGTACATTATAGGGTGGCTGTGAGGAACAAATGAGATGATGACAGCAAATGTGCTTTGTAAGCATATTATATTAATATCAATTACTACTATTAATTAATTTATTTATCCTATTCTACTACTACTGTACAATAGCATTGCTACTTTTAATAGATCTGTGACCTCAGGAATGTAGGCATAATATGCCTTTTGTCAGTGTGAATAAAAAGTTAGCCTTGCCTTCTCATCCTATTCATATTTTATCCATGTCCTATTAAAAAGACTCCAAAGGGTGTCTACTGGACACTGTGGGCCCTTCCTCTAGATTTCTCCACATTCTATGGATGCCAATATGCATGGTTTTGTATTCAGAGAATCTTCTATCCTTCAGTCTCCCTACATGGGCAGCACTCAGCTATATAGAAACTGCTTCCCTTTCTTTTCTTATTTTTCTGTTAAAACCCTTCTCTTTCATCTTAGAATATGTATTGATTCCCAGGCAGAAGAGTAGTAAGGGCTAGGCAATGAGGATCAAGTGACTTGCCCTGGGTTACACAACTAGGATGTATCTGAGGTCTAGGACCTCCCATCTCTAGGCCTGGAACTCTACCCATTGAGCCACCTCACCTGCCCCTGCCCCTTTCTTAATTCATCTGGAAAGTTATGTAATTTGTTGTCAAGGAATCTCAGTTTCTGACTTATTTGCTGTTTTGGGGGCAGGCATATGAGTATTTTATTTTTTTAAGGAAAGGAAGAGATGTGGAGAATAACACTGGTTGACTTTACCTAGGCATTGAACAGGTTCTCTAAGGTCCAAAAAAGAGATCAGCTCAATTCTTGGATGGAGGGAAAGGGGTGGAATGGGAGAGAGAAAAGATAAGAAGATGAAAGAGAAGAAAGGAGTATTTTCTAGAAGAGCAATATTGTCTCATGACTTTTAACAAAACTCTCTTACCATCTGTTCAGCCCAATTCAAAGATCATAAGAACTGTTTTGGGTTTTTGGGGTAACTCTTGACAGTGTTTAGGAGTTTTAGGGCCTGTGACATAGAGGAGACCTATGGAAATCACACCACCTCTAAGATGCTATCTTTTGTTGTATAAAGGGGTGCAGTAATGCTTCCTGTTTCTTCCCCTAAAGATGTAATGCAGTCAGGACCATGGAGAGTCACTAAAGAGGAAAATGAAGGAGATATGGGAATCTAGAATCTCTGGAGTGAAGAGGTTTCTTGGAACTTTTCAGATTTGAAAAGACCACATATGGTTAGCTGTGGGATGCAGTAGTTTCTTCTTTAGCTTGCTGAAGTTCCAGTTTGAATCTCCATAATGTCAGTGACTCGTAAACTCCTGAAGATCCTACCTAAATGAAAATAGCTTTGACCCTGGACTTAACAATGAATTTTATGTCTTTTGTCAAGAAACAGCTTTACTAAGCAAAGAGGGTTCCATCACCATATTGGATAAAAGTCAATATGTCTCCTGACCTTGATAGTTCTTGAAGTCTGGCTGCTAAGTTATGGAAAAAATGAGTTCTCTTTTTTGGGAAAAGTGGCCATTTGAAGGGGAAAAAATTCAAAGAGCTTTGAAGTATTGAAAATTAGTTGATCTCTAAGGTCTCATGCAGGTCCAGCACACCATTATTCTATGACTTGATATGATCAGATTAAATTAGAAACTTGGTCCTGAAGTCTCACTCTACCACAATTTTCCACACAGCTGAGATCGCTAGAAGTGGTTTTATCTTGGAATGTTGGAATGTATCCAAGAGGGGCTAATCATTCAATCAACTAATCAACCAGCTGGCATGAAATGTCTAATGTGTGCTGAGCCCTGTGATAAGTATTGGCACAGAGAAGACAAATATGAATGTAGTTGCTATTCCTAGGCTTCTATTCAGCGAGGGCTCTGTGTGTGTGTGTGTGTGTGTGTGTGTGTGTGTGTGTGCATGTGTGCGTGTGTGTGTGTGTATGTGTACGACATAAATATAAGGTGAGTTTTTGGAGGAAGAGGACAACTTGTAGGATTCAGAAAGCTTTTCGTTAAGATGTTCCTTAAAGAGAGTTTTGAAGGAAATAAAGGTCTCTGAAAAGAAGAGAGGAAGTGAGAATATATCCGAGGTCTAGAAGACAGTTAATGCAGATGCAAAGAGATAGGAGCTAAGAGTATCACATATGAGGAAGAACAGTTTGAATAGACCAGTAAATTTGGGAAAGAGAATAATGCATAATAACTTTTGTGAGGTACAATGGGGTCATGAAGGGCATTAAAAGCTAAACAACAGAGCTTATATTTGATCTTAAAATTTGGAGTTCATGAGTTGATTAGAGGATTGGCAATTTTAGATTGACACTTTAAAAATCATGTTGGCAGCCCTGTGGAAGTTAGATTGCAGAGGGAAGAGATTTGAGATAGAGGACAATTAGGAAGCCATTATTACAATAGTCTAGTCAAGATGTGAAGATGACCCAAATTAGGGCAGTGACTACATGACTAGTGAGGTGAAGGACTTGAGATTCTGTGGAGGTAGGAATGGGAAGATTTGACAACTGATTAGATATGTAGACTGAAGGTAAGTGAATCATGGATGTTGTGAACCTGAATAGTAGGAACAATCATAGTGTTGTCAACAGAAACAAGGAACTTCAGGTGGGAAGCTTGCCTAGAAAGATGAATTCAGTTTGGGACAGATTAAGTCTGAGATGCCAAAGGATCATCAATTGAAAAGTTGATAGGCAATTGGAAATGCACAACTAAATCTGAGATGACACTAGGGCTGGATATATAAACGTTGGAGTTGTTTACATGGAAATCAATATTAAAACCACAGGAGCTGAATGAGACAGTTTAGAGGGAAAGAATCATAAGTTTAAAAAGAAAGAAGACACTGAACAGAGCCTTTACTTTATTTTAGTTAGAGCACTAACAAGTAGGAGGTGTAATTTGGAAGATGAATGACAAAAGAGACTGAGAAGTAGTGGTCTGGCAGGAAGGAATAGAAACAACAGAGAAAAAATGTCATGCAAAAACCAGAGAGGAGAGGGGATCCCGGATGATGGTCAGCAATATAAGAGATTCAAGATTCATTAGAGAACTGAGAAAAGATTATAATATGTGGCAACTAAGAGAACAAGGATAATTTTGAAGAGAGCAGTTTTAGCTGATTGATGAGATTAGAAGCAAGACTGCAAAAGGTTTAGAAGGGAGTAAGAGATGAGGAAGTAGAAGCAATGGGTACAGATTACTTTTTTCTAGGACTTTGGCTTTGAAAACATAGAGATATGGAGATGGGAAGTTCTGGTTTCAAACCTAGCCTCAGACACTTCCTAGCTGTGTGACCCTAAGCAAATCATTTAACATCTGTTACCTAGCCCTTGTTGCTCTTCTGCCTTGGAATAGATAGAATAGATTCTATAACAAGGGGTAAGGGTTTTTATTTTTTAAAAAGGAAAAAAAGAATGCATGGAGAGATAGGGTGATGATTTGAAGAAAGGGTAAAGCCTAGTGAGAATTTTATCAGGATGGGGACAATATAGGTGCATATGAAGGCAGCAGAGAAGAAACCAGTGGGTAAGGAAATGAGAAAGTTTTGATTAGAAGCCAGTAGGTTGAAAATTGTTGTGTATGGATGTGTATAGAGGCATGGGTATAGACTATGCCAGAGAAGACAGCAGGGAATTGCGCCAAGAAATGCTAGAAGGTGGTTTTTAACTGGCGGTCCCAGGGCTTAAATAATGTCAGCTCTAAAAAAAATGTCAGTTTCTTGAGGCAAGAGATAGTGTACCAAAAGGTAGTTTGTCAGTATTGCCTACGGTAAACTGTTGGGTATATAACAGGAGCTCAGTCCATATTTACTAAATTGAATGACATCGGAGTATATTCATTAGAAAGGTTTGTTAATTATCCATTTGCCCCCATTTATCTTTAACCTGGAACTATTATCTTCACCAGACTCCTGACCCTTTAGAAAGAAACAAAGAAATAGGCTATGAAGCCCCATTGGCAGCATGGATATTTAGGGTTGGAGAATGTTTAGCTGGTGTTCCTACATGTCCAAAAGGGATTAAAATGATCATGGTGAATGGCCAAACAAAACATTTTGGAAATTCCAGTGGCAGCTGTTGCCATTAGCAAAGAACGTGCACAGAATCTTTCCTGGTGCTTTTTTGTAAATAGAAATCTTTGAACTGGCTTCATTATCCCAGTTATTGCTCTAGCTATGGGCTAATGAAAACTGGCAGGATTCCCCTGTGCCAGCATCAATCCAGCAAAATAACTGACATCAAAGCCTGGAGAGTACATGTAGCCAAAAGTAGCACCCACGTAAACCCCGTGTATTGCAGGCTTAGAACTGAAATTTATGATGACTTTGGTGTTTGAGTGAGTCATGCATGTATTGGCAAAGATGTTTTCTTCTCTTTAAGTAATCTCACTACTCATGCTAGCAGTTTTTGTGAAATTATTTGAAATTATTTAAATGATTTTGCCTCAGCATGTTTTTTAGAACAGTTTGGTGTGTCCTAAACAAGCTAAATGTCTTGTGATAACCTAGGATTCTTTGGAACACTTAGATGATTCAATAGACAGAGTGCTTGGTCTGGAATTGGGAAGGACTGAGTTCAAATTTGGCCTCAGGCATTTACTAGCTGTTTGATACTGGGCAAATCTCCCTTTTTTCCCCCTTTATTTTATTCCAGTAATAAAGTTATGCATGAATTTCTCATGGTTTCATGATTCATGTTGTCTCTATCCTCCTTTCTCTCCCTTCTCTCTGAGGTGACAAGCAATTCCACTGAGAT
The DNA here is from genome assembly GCF_016433145.1 of Gracilinanus agilis. Classification (NCBI taxonomy): domain Eukaryota; kingdom Metazoa; phylum Chordata; class Mammalia; order Didelphimorphia; family Didelphidae; genus Gracilinanus; species Gracilinanus agilis. The sequence continues at coordinate 385,394,329 of NC_058130.1, forward strand.
ATACATGAATTATCAAACAATACCATATTTCCATATTATTCATTTTTGTAAGAGAGTAATATTATAAAATCAAAACCCAAATCATATACCCAAATAAACAAGTGATTAATCATATGCTTTCTTCTGCATTTCTACTCCGACAGTTCTTTCTCTATAAATAGCATTCTTTTTCATAAGTCCCTCAGAGTTGTCCTGAATCATTGTATTGCTGTTAGTAGCAAAGTCTATAGCATTTGATTTTTCCACAGTATTGCTGTTATTGTGTTCAATGTTTTCCTGGCCCTGCTTATTTCACTCTGCATCTTTCCAGTTCATTCTGAAATCATCCAGTTCATCATTCCTTATAGCACAATAGTATCCCATCACCATCATATTCCACAATTTATTCAGCCATTCCCCAAACGAGAGACATACCCTCAGTTTCCAATTTCCACCACAAAAAGCACAGCTATAAATATTTTTTGTACAAACTGGTCTATTCCCATTTTTTTATCTTTATGGAATACTGACCTAGTAGTGGTATTGCTGGACTAAAAGACATGCATTCTTTTTTTTTTTTTTCAAAGAAAGATGCAGGCATCTTTTATTGGGTCATTCACAATCTAGGGGTGATGCAGGTGTTTTAGCACAACAATCAATTTGTGAGTGGATACAGTAATGTTAACACAAGGACAACGATCAAAGTCACCATTCAGTCCTCCACCTGTTCTACTAGTGCACTGCTCCATCTTTTTGTTGATACTGTAGACACAAAGTGCTGCTCCAAAGAAAAAGAATCCCACCAGATGACTCCAGTTGAAAAAGAGGGGGTTAGCTGTAGTGGTATCCCCTGGATGTGTTTTACAATCATAGCCCTTCTGCATTAGCTGGTAACTTACAAAATCTGCTACCAGGGCTAGAGTATCTGGAGCAGGGACCGGAGGTGAAAAGGCACGTATTCTTTTAAAGCCTTTTGGGCGTAATTCCAAATTGCCTTTCAGAATATATGAATCAATTCCCTACTCTGCCAGCAATGCATTAGTGTCTCAGTTTTGCCACATCCCCTCCAACATTTATTATTTTCCTTTGCTGTCATATTGACCAGTCTTATAGGTTTAAAAATGGTACCTCGGAGTTTTTTTATTTGTATTTCTCATTTAGAACATTTTAAATGATTATGGATAGCTTTAATTTTTTCATCTGAAAACTCCCTATTCATATCATTTGACTATGTGTCAATTGGGAAGTGACTTGGTTTCTTATATAGGCAAATTTCTTAATCTCTGTTTGCCTCAGTTTTCTCAATTATAAAATAGGGATAATAAAAGTAATTATTGTAAGGATCAAATGAGATAGTAATTCTAACGTGTTTAGCACAGTGTAAACAGCACATAGTAAGTGCTATATAAATGTTAGCAATTATTATTATTTTTAATTGTTGTTGTTTTTGTTATTATTGTCCTTTCCTCATTTTTGGCCTGGAGCTATTGGGAATCACTGTAAAGGGTGCAGAGAAAAAACTAAAACCTAGATCTGTGGGAAGGGAGTTAGGTGTTTGTATACTCTTTGCTTTACTCCCTTCTGGAGACTACAGGTGAAGAGAATATATGGAACCAGACACAGTCAATTTATTGATTTGCTTTACTTAATTGTACTTTGTTATAAGTCAGGGTTTTATTCAGCAAAAAAATGAAGACAGGGATGTTTTATTGGGAAATAATAGCCACGTTAAAAAGATGATTATTTTGAAAGAAAAAATTCCATCCGCCTTGTTTAGACCCTACAAGGACCCTATGAACATTTGTGAGGAAATTCTCTAGTATGGGAAACATGGCAGTTGCTTTTCTGACTAGAACCAATCTGAGTAGTTATGATAAGAAGCCGTTAATAGAAAAAATACAGTACTGGTTGATAAAAGTAAGAAACGTTTCTCAGTCCCAGACTGCTCTTGCCAAATTGAAGGAGCCCTGGGAAGGGAGCTACATAATGTCAAATCTGACTCCTAATCCCATATCCCTTAATTTGGGGGCTGCTTATCTCTCACTTGAAATCTTAGCCCTACCCTATGACCAATCTATCCCCTAATTAGGGGAAAAAGAAGCAACCATAAAAGTGTAAATCAGTAAAAAGTAATCTTTGCTATTAATCTTCCTTATGCCTTTGTTCTAGTAATTAGATATTTCTTGCTTTGTCAGTGATCTTTGTCTTTATCCCGATAACTATATTTATGAATTAGGTTGGTATTTGTTCATATGCCCCTTTCCTTTGGATCTGGGACTGTACCTTACTTGCAATAGTTCTCCCAGGGGTATGACCCCTTCCCTAAAATCATAGCCTTTGTGGGTAGAATCTCACTACCTACTTCTAGACTTCCTTATAGTAGACAATATGGCATGGTGGAAAGAAGGCTAGATTTGGAGTCAGAGGACCTGTTTGATTTCTAGCTCTCTCACTTAATATGTGATCTTGGACTAGGAAGTAACTTGTAACCCAAGCTTCAATGGAGGTTTTTCTTCTGTTAGTTGAGGGAGTTGGACTAGACACCTTCTAATGCCCTTTCCAATTCCAGGTCAACGATCTTGTCTGAACCACTGCCAGTTACCATATTCTCCTGAGAACTCTGTCTACTGCCCCACATTCTTCCTATTTCCCACTGCTGAATCTTTCCCGGGTCACTAGTGCCAGCCTCTTGGCTCTATATATTTTTCAGTTGCTGGCCATCTCTTTCTCTGCCTATTGAACCCCTGTTCTAACAGGGTAAAAGTAGGAGGTAAACAGATTGTTTGAGTCATAGCTATCTAGCTAGTTATTACCCTGCCATTTGGGGAACACAGAAGCATAGCAACATAAATGGGGAATATACTCTGATATGCTTTGAATATCAAACTCAAAAATTTGTATTTAATGTCTCTGAATATTGGTAACTAGCTAATTGGTAACTTTCCTGTTTGAACAGGAAAAAAAAATGGTTGGCTTAAGATTAGAAGGTAACTGAGTTAGAGATAACCTTTTCATCCATTCATATTTTATAGTGAAGAAAGTGAAGTCCAAAGGAAAGTAATTTGACCAAGTTCACATTGTGATTTAGTGGCAGAGATGAAACTCAAGCCCATGTTCTCTGACTCCAAAGTCAGCAAGTTTCCCAATGTGCCACACTGCCTCCTGTTCCCTGTGACCCAGCTGAGGAGGAGGAGAGGAGGAGGCATATTGAATAGAATAAAAGGTCCGGAGTCAGGAAGACATGAGTTCAAATCTGACCTCAGATACTAGCTCTGGGCAAGTTACTTAAGCTATCTCTGCCTCAATTCCTAATTTGTAAAATGGGGATTATTGTAGCACCTAATGTAGGGGTTTTTTTTGAACATCAGACTAGATAATACTTGTAAAGCACTTAACATGGCATGGCACATAGTAGGTGCTATATAAATGATAGTTATTGTCATTCTTATGCAAATCCTTTTCTTCTCCCTTCCCCTCTTTCTCTGTCTCTTCCTCCCCCCTCCAACTTTTCCATCTCCCAAGGTCACAGAAAGTAAGCATTAGAGGTGGCACTTAAATCTAAATCTTTTATTCTATAGCTAGTCCTCTGTCCCCTGTCCCACTGTCAAGTCAACAAGATATGATCCCAAAGTAAAGCTTAGTTATTTTTAATAGATGCTTAGTTTAAATTAGTTTTGGATATGTATATCTCTTAATTTAAACATACTTTCAGACTATTCCAGATTATTCCTAACACAATAATTGGTTGCTTTCTTATGAAATTTCATTCAACAATTATCTTCAATGATCAGCTGCCTTATTCTCTATTTCTAGGAAAGATATCTGTGCTGGAGTTAATCATCCTTGTGAAACCTTAGGCCTGTCTCATCTCTCTGGCATGTGTCAACCTCACCGCAGCTGTAACATCAATGAAGATTCAGGACTCCCCCTGGCTTTCACAATTGCCCATGAACTTGGGCACAGGTAAGAGTAAATGAGGATCGAGGACATATGTTTAGTCAGCAGTTCATAAGAAAAAGATCTGGGAGATTTATTATGTGTGGAGCTCCCTATGTGTCCACAATGTAACATGGCAGTCAAAATTGCTGTCTTTTCCTACCATCAAAATCACTGTCTTGGGCTGCCGTCAAACTGACATCCAGAATGAAGGAGGTGATATTCACAGTATTTAATTCTGCCCTGGTCTGACAATACCTGCAATGCTCTGTTCAGTTCTAAGAACCACATTGTAGCAACACATCAAGAAAATGGAACATAACTAGAAGGGGGGAAATCAGAGCAACCCAGAGCTGCAAGGGACCTTAGAGGTCATCTAATTAAACTGTATTATATAAATGAGTAAACAGAGGTCCAGAGGTCTGAATTAATTTGCCCCAAGACAAATCACATAGGTACTAAGTGGGAGTGTCAGAATTTGAGCTCAGGCCTTTTGGCTTCAAATCCAGAATTCTTTCTAATTATACCATTCTTCCTCCCTATTGTAAAGGGACTTGAAATGATCCCTTTCAAATGATTAAAGTTGGTTAGCCCAAAGTAGAGAAGATTTAAAGGTGGCATGAAAATTGTCCTTAAATATTTGAAGAGCTGTTGTAGAGAAGAAAGGTTAGACTTATTCTGCTCGGCCCTGGTGAGTAGAACTAGGATCAATGGATAGAAATTATAGGGAGGCATATGTTGGTTATATAGAAGGAAAAAAGTTAATAATTACAGGTGTTTAAGAAATAGGAAAAACTGCCTTGGGGCATAGTGAGTTCCCTTGTCTCTGGAAGTCTATAAATTGAGATAAGCCCTCTTTGGAATTCCTTTGGAGAGGACTCATTCTTCCTGTAGGAGGAATTAGACTAGAGTAGGAGTTCTTAACCTTTTTGTATCCTGGACCCACGGAGGCCATCTGGTGAAGCCTATGGACCCCTTCTTAGAAGAGAGTTTTTAAGTACAAAAAGTAAAATACATAAGGTGACAAAGGAAATAATTAGTTTTGAAATGACAGTTATTAAAAATGCATTTTTAAAAATACAAATTCAAGGACCCTAATTTAAGAAACCCTTGACTAGATCATATCTGAACTCCCTGCAGATTTTAAGACTCTTTGAATTAATCATGACAACTAAGCTTTTCTCTAGGCTGATAATTCTGTGTTTTCTGTCATACCTCCTCATGGCTCCAATGAAGAAATGATTTTTTCCATTTATTTTCCTCACCCTTAAAAACAAGAAAACATTTTCTACTTCTTTGTAGTCTCCAGAGCCAATATGGTTTAGTGGTTAGAGAGCAAGCCTTGGATCTAAAAAGCTATGTTGTTTTTCAGTCATCCAGTTCTTCATGACCCCGTTTGGGGTTTTCTCAGCAAAAATGGTTTGCCCTTTCCTTCTCTGATTTATTTTCCAAATGAGGAAATGAAGGCAAACAGGGTTAAATGACTTGCCATGGGGTAAGTGTCTGAGGCCAGATTTGTACTCAGGAAGATGAGTCTTCCTGACTCTAGACCCCGAGCTCTTTTCACTGAATCACCTAGCTGCCTTTATCCCACTTAGGTCAAGGAAATGAGGCTTTGCTGACACCAGGTCCAAGAAGTAAACAGAACTTACTTGAATGCTTCAAACTTCAGTTCTAATGGCAATGAGCAAAAATAGATGGAAAATTAACTTTGACATGCCAGGGGTGAAAGCTATTTCTGCCCTTCAAGGGTCATTTTGACTTCATTCCTAATTTTCTTTCTCTTCCTTTCCATCCCCTACACATTTTTTTCTCCACCTACATTTTACATGCCCACCTATTCTGCCTCTGATGGCCTGAGAATTTAGCATTTCAATTTTGAATCTATTGGAATAATGTAGGAGGAATGATACATTCTAGAAAATAGATTTCCCATTTGAACTGTGTTTTTTTTAATTCAGGATAAATTTTCTTTAAAGTGCTTAATTTATATGCAATGAAAACATTCATTAATTCACTCATTCAATGAATACTTTATTAAGCACCTACTATGTGCCAATCATTCTTCTAGATCCATGTTGGCGAATCTATGACACAAGTGCCAGAGGGAGCTGCTCTCTTCCCCTTCTCCACTGCACTTGTGGACATTTCTCCCATCACCTACCCCTCTGCCCAGCAATCCAATGGGAGCTCTTCTTCCTTCCCCTGTCTAGGGTAAAGGGGCAGCTCAATGCAACATGGGGGTGCTGTTTGGGCACTTGGTCTCTAAAAGATTCACCATCACTGCTCTCAGTTCTCATTCAGTCGATAAACATTTTTTTAAATGTCCACTATATGCCAAGCACTGTGCTAAAAGCTGGAGATATAAAAATAACCACAGAAAGTCCCTGCCCTTAAGGAGTCTGTATTCTAATGGGATGAGACAACACACAAAAGGAATCTGAAGATGGGGGATGAGGTGGGACAGGGTGGTTCAGGAAGGTACCCAAAGCAGAGGCAAGGTGGAAAAGTCAAAGTAATCCCAAAGTAGTATGATCAGGTGAGAAATAAAGAGTATACAAAGCCAAAACCAAAATAGTCCCTGCCCTCAAGGTGCTTACAGTTTTGGGGGGCAAAACAACTTGAACCCAGAAAAGTTACATATGATACATGATGTAATGGTTATATATATGCACACATATACAATACAGATTATATGTGAATATATGTTTATATGCATATATTGTGTATACATATATGCAGGAATATATATGTAAATATGTGTATATTATATATGTAAATATGTGTATATTATATATGTAAATATGTGTATATTATATATGTATATATGTGTATTTGCTAGGAGGGAAGATGCTAGAAATAATGGTATGGCATGGGAAGGGGTTAGAAGAAGAAAGACATTAAAATAAGGTTCCCGTAGGAAGTAGCACTTGGGCTGAATATGAAGAGAGGTGAGATTTCTCTAAAGTAGAGGTATGGAGAAATACCTCCTAGGAATGAAGAGAGTAGGTGAAAAGTCCACCAGTAAGGAGGTTAGTTCAGCTAGAGCAGAGAGTGCACTAAGCCTGGAAAAATAGACCAGCACCAGATTATGAAGGTCTTCGAAAGATGGAGCAGTTTATATTTTATCCTAAAGGCAAGAAGGAGCCACTGGGGTTTATTGTTCAGGATAGTAATAACATGCTTTAGGAATATCAATGAGGCAGCCCTGTGGAGCATAGATTAGAGGAGGAAAAGAGTAAGGAAGAAGATCAATTGGGAATCTCTACACAATAGTTCATCCATTCTTTCATTCACTCACTAGTCCAAGACAGAGAAGATAAGAGCCAGAGCTAATGGGAAAGCCATGTGAGCAGAAAAAAAGTGGTAGAAAGGAGAGAGATTTTGGAGGGAAAATAAATGCAACTTTCCAACTGATTGGTGCTGAAATAAATAACTCATTGAAACTAGATTGCTTTTTGCTGCAGACTTCTGAAGCTGTAAATTAGATATCAATAAACAGAGAGCCAGACTAACATTAATATTAGCTAATTTGATTTGATCAGCAAATTGTAGGAGAGTTGCCAAATTCTTGAAGGGAGAACTGGGCTTGGAGATTAATGAAGGATGGGCTCCAGCTTCTCAGTGCTTCCACAAGTCAGAAGATTTGTTACACTTGAACAGGAACTCAAAGGAAAACTCAGAGGACAGGAGGTTATATTAGCAGATGGGTAATTAATTCTGGTTATCATTTTTAATGATTTAAATTTTTTTAATATTAATCATTAATTTTTTAATGATTTTCTATCTGGAGAAGAAAACATGCATAGCCTTAAAAAGGAGGTGTAACTGGAATGGAAATGAGGGATGTGCTAATAACGATAACAGTGATAGCGCCATACCTTTGTCCAATTGTTTATGCATTTCACATCCTTTATTTCATTTGCACTTCACATATATGTGTGCTTGCTTAACCCTTTGAGGGAGGTGGGGAACCCTTTGGTGCAGTTTCATAATTCCTAAGGGTGACTTACTAAAGCAGTAAGTGATAGAGAGAATCAGAACAAAAACCTAGGTCTCCTGACTGCCAGTCTCCTGCTTTTATTTTTTATTTTTCTAATTTAAAAAAAACCCTTACCTTCCATCTTAGATTTAATACTAGGTATTTGTTTCAAGGCAGAAGAGTGGTAAAGACTAGGAAATGATGGTTAAGTGACTTACCCAGGGTCACACAACTAGGAAGTATGAACATTCTCTACCTCAAAGGAGGTAATGGGGATCCAATCCAATTCAACAAGCATGGGAAAAGCAGATATAATGGACAGACTGTTGTCGTTGGAGTCAGGAAGACCTGAGTTGGAAATTATACCTCTGATATTTAATAGTCTTTAGATTATGGACCATCTGTTAATAGCTCTGGGTCTCAGCAGAATTTTTAAGACTTTCCCAGACCACCAGAGTCACTAACTTGCTGGTACGTGTGAAGCACTGTTAGTTTTGGGGGGAAATAAAGGCATGAAAAAAGGACTATTGACCTCAAGTTACTAACCCAGGACCTTCTGTCTGTAGGTCTGGCTCTCAATTCCCTCTGCTCTCTAGCACCCTTCTACTTTTAACATCACACTATGCTGTGTCTGGATTCCACTGAATAAAACTTGAACTCATGGAAAACAGAGACTGTTTAAGTCTTTAAATTCATAGTTTGTTTCCTTTAAATCGTACTAATGGAGTGAGAGTGCTAGAAGGTTGTAAGACCTGGATTCTGATTTGCTGTTGCCTACTAGTTCTGTGACATTGGATAAGTCATAAGTCATTCTCTGAATCTCTGTTTCCTTATCTATATAATGGGATGATGGGGTGATAACCTTAGACTTGAGCTAGAAAAGACCTGAGAGCTTATCTGGTTCAGCTGTTTAATTTCACTTCAGATGAAGCCCAGATGCGTCTAGAGATTGCTTGGTCTGCCTGACTCCCAGAATTGTTGTGAGAAAAGTGTCTTATGAACCATAAAGTGCCATAGTGAGTTATTGTTATTAATAAAGGGTCTAGCTCTTTTTTAAAAAGCAAGATGGTATCATCCGTTAGGTGACAGAAGTTTACTTGAAGGAGGAAATTAGAAGCAGATGGGAAAGGCAGTGTTATTTAACCCTTTTAAAAGGACATTTGAGGCACTGGAGAAAGTGAACTGGATGATGAGACATGCTTACAACACACCCACAGAGGCTTACACCATTAGACTAGGGGAGGTGATTTTTGTCAGAAGAATTTAAGAGCTACTTCAGGACACTTCGTGATTAAAGAAAGCACTAGTCCTCTGAAAAACGATTAATGAAGGATTTAATGAATGTACTCCTAACTAGTGGCTGAGTAGAAATAGAAAAAAAGTGGACTGGTTAGAAATAATGAAAATTACTCTAAAGGTGAGAGCAAGCATTCCCCAAAGGAAATAATTAAGGTTTAAATTTATATTCAGAAATGTCATTGCTACCTTTTATAAGCCATTTCTAAAAGATTTTGAATATATGTTCTGTAAGATAAAAATTGTATATAAAATATGCATCTAACATGCATAAATATACATACATATGAAATACATTTGCTGTGGCTAAGTGACTCAGTAGATAGAGCACCAGACCTGGAGTTAGGAAGACCTGAGTTCAAATCTGGTGTCAGATGCTCACTTAGCTGTGTGACCCTGCTTGTTGCAATTTCCTCATCTGTAAAATGAACTAGAGAAGGAAGTGCCAAACCAGTCCATTTTATCTTTGTCAAGAAAACCCCAAATAAGGTCATGAAGAGTTGGACATGACAGAACAACAACAGCAAAAATAAAAATACATTATGGTCTAAGTCCCTTACAGACTTAGACTCACTTGATTTTCTCAACAGCCCTTTGAGGTAGATGTTCCCATTTTCTTGATGAGAAGACAAAGGATCAGAATAGGTACTCAAAAATCAGAAGAATGATAACAATATAAATCTCCTCTGGTCCTAGTTCTAATACTCTTTCTACTATACCATCCTATGGGCTATCTTGTCTAGATGGAATTTAACCAGCTTCTGTTATAGTTCCTATACTTAAATATACATGTATGTATTCACATATAAACATATGTGTATACATTAAACATATGAATTGTGTGTTTACACATATATTTTAAGGTAGCAGAATTAAGCACATTTCTGAATGCCTATAGTAATCTTAACTGCTGCTTCTCACTTTATACAAATGAATTAGTTAAGATCATAAGACTGTAAATCAAGTCACCTAGACTTGAGGAACCTGGCAGGGGATTTATCATCTGAACCAACATATTTTTCCATATGAGGAAATTGAGATCCCACGAGGTTAGATGACTTTCCCAAGTTTGTCCAGGTTGGAAGTGGCAGATCTGGGATTTGAACTCGGTTCCTGTGTAAGTTGAGCAAATCATCACTCTTTACTATGCTACTTCTAATTACCTTCTGGTGACAGATAATAGAAACACAGTTCCTTGGAAGAACTTAAAATATCTTTTGCCAATTCCTCTGAAACCATTTAAAATGATGGCAATATAACACAAAATATACGAGCCCTTGAAGACAGTCAGTAAACTTCTAATTTCATCCACTGCTGGATTCTATGACCTATCGTGGTACCTATGACAGTCTCAGAAAATGCGGTATGAATTAAAGTAAATAGTTTTTAAAAATCTAAGTGTTGTAATAGATGTTATTTACAGATGTGAGCCTCAACTCTACTGAAGAAATATTGTCATAAAACAGGTCCAAATGAGCAACTAAAATCCATTGTGCTGCTTAGCATATGTTTTTCTCTCTGTTAATCTACTCCTATTGTATGGACTTGCCAAATCTGTAGCCAGTGAATAGTAAATAAGTTACAGACAAAGCAAGCAAGAAAGAAACTAATCAGAACAGAGGAGCCAGTGCAGCCTGTTTCCCTCCCCTGCTCAGTAAGTAGAGGATCCCATGCTTCAGTGCTCTGGAGAAGCCTCTCTCTCCCCAGCATCCCCTTGGTGTATACCCACTGTAGTCAGTCCTTGAATACTTGCAGGGCAAAGACTCTGAGACAAAGCCCGCCAGTAGTGTAGAGAAAAAAAACTGGATTTAAAGATAGAAGGCTAGTTTGGATTCTAGTTTTACTACTTAGTCCCTGTGTGACCTTAAGAAAGTTACCTGGCTCCTCTGATTCCTAGTTTTCTCATTTGTAAAATCAGGGGATTGAATGTAATGGACTTCTGTACTAGCAGCAATGCAATGACACAGGACAATTCTGAGGGATTTATGGAAAAGAACGCTATCCACATTCAGAGGAAGAACCGCAGGAGTGGAAACAGAAGAAAAACAACTGCTTGAACACATGAGTTGAGGCGGACATGATTGGGAGCTCGAGGGGTGAAGGGGAAAGTAAGAGCATGAATTATGCAACTGTTAACTTTTCTAAAAAATAAATATTAATAAATGTTTTTTTAAAAATCAGGGGATTGAACTAAATGGTCTTGAAAGTCCCTAACAGCTCTAAATCCTGTAAACTAACATAGTCCCATCATTTTACAAATGAGGAAGCTGTGACACAGGAAGGTTGTGTCTTGCCCAATAAGCTAGATAGTGGTAACATGGTCTAGTGCAGTGGTTCCCAAACTTTTTTGGCCTACTACCCCCTTTTCAGAAAAAAATATTACTTAGCCCTCTGGAAATTATTTTTTTTAGATTTTAATAGCAATTAATAGGAAAGATAAATGCACCTGTGGCCATCACCACCCTCCCTGGATCGCTGCAGCACCCACCAGGGGGCGGTGGCGCCCACTTTGGGAATCACTGGTCTAGTGGAAATAAAACTAGTCTCAGAATAGAAAAATCTGAGTTTGAGTCCTGGATCTTGTAAAGATGGGTTTACCTGCATTATTGACTTCAAAATGTTGTAATGAAGATCAAATCCAACTTAATGAACATTTATCGAGCATTAACTATGGGAAAAGCAGAGGATCTGTGGCAAAATGGACAGAGTGGTGGATTTTGAGTCAGAAAGACCTGAATTGGAAATTATACCTCTGATATTTAATACCCTTCAGAATATGTTAATAGCTCTGAGACTCAGTCACATTTTTAAGACTTTTCCAGACCACCAGTCACTGATCTTTGATTTGTTGGTAAATGTGAAGCACCGTTAGCCTGTGGGGAAATAAAGTCATGGAAAAAGGAATAGTGTCCTCAAGTTATTACCAATGATAACAGGAAAACCAGTCCCTTAAAAATTCCATAAATATGAACTATTTATTATTTCCCCAATAACCCCAGGAGTGACAAAACTAGAGTCAAAGCCCCAGCATCTTCTGATTTCCAGGGCAAAATTTCTCTTACTCTATCATAATGAATCTTCTTTCCATGCTCTCTTTAAGACAAAAAAAAGACTCAGAACAAAAGCATATCCACATTTTTTAAGGTCTTCACCTTTTGTCTCAGAAAGGGTTAGGCAATTGGGATTAAGCAACTGACCGGGTCACACTGGTAGGGAATATCTGAGGCAGGATTTGAACACAGGTCCTCTTGCTTCTAGGATGGGAGCTCAAACCACTGTGCTGCCTAGCTGCCTCTCACAGTTTCTAATTTTTTTCTTCTAGAGTCCTTTTTCTTTTTAACATAGAAAGATTTTCTGAAGATAAGAAGTAAAAACTAAGGGGAAAGAAAAAAAACACTAAAGAAATCAGATCCATTAGGTGATGGAAAGATGGGTTTTTCAGCAGTCAATCCTCTTAAAGTCTTAGGCTAACACCAGGGACCTATTAGAGCAGGGCATGTTGTGGTTCTTGGGTATATGGCTTGGTGTGTGGAAGCAGACATTGTTAGAAAGATGGAAGTTTCTATAGTCTCTCAGGGAAATGCTGGTAGCTTAGAACTTTGACAAATTATTGAACAGATAAGCTCAGAGAGGAGTTGATGAATCAGAAAAGATTGAATTTTGAGCAGTCTGGGGAGGACCTGCTGAGATAAACCATTGCATCAAGCCACATTCTCCTCTGAAAGAGGTAATTATTGGGATGAGAGGTTTATAGATTAATTCTTTGGCTCTTTTGTGAGTACATGTCAGGTCGGAGTGAGGTGAAGGATCACATGTAAGTCGATACAACTTCTCATAAAAGGAATAGAAAAATGAAAGAAAAATCACTCACTCCCCCAAGACACTACTGAACATTTCAAGGTAGGAAGAACTGCTTATGTTTATCAGAAGCTTGGATGCAAAAGTAATTCAAGCTTACAGGCATGGCCACAGCCAGGAGTTTATATTCTCTTCATCCAAAGCAGTCTATTTAAATTTCTTCCAGATAACAGTGAAGCAGAGGCAAGACTGCCAGGAGGGAAATATCTCAGAGGCAAAATAGTGTCCTTCTAGGAGGCTGAGAGAGTCCAGCCCAAGTTTATCAGCAGATATCACTAAATAAATGTTCCTTCTCTACAGAATCTATTCCACTCATTTAAATAAAATTAATTCACTGATATGAAGCTTTGAGGCTTATAAAACAATTTTCTCCCATCATGCCTGTGAACAGAGGTGGTATGTTATAACCCTCATTTTAAGACAAGAAAACTGAGGTTCAAGACCTGAAGTAATTGTTGCAATGGACAAGCCAATGGATTTGGAGTAAGAGGACCCAGATTCTGCTCTATAAAGGCTTAGGCAAATCGCATTGTCTTTCTAGGACTTTTTCTTCAACTGTAAAATGAGAAGGCTATACTAGATAACTCTAACATCTCTTAGAACCCTAACTCTATTATCCCATGTTAAGTACCAAAGCCCAGATTCATTTTGTGTCGAGATGGTGCTTGAACCCACGCCTTCCAGACTCAGGAACCAGCTCTATATCCATCATGCTATACTTCCTATCTTGCTAGCAAGTTTTAATTAGACAGGAAATAGATGAAAAATAACTTGTTTAAACTGTGTATATAGTGAGATGCACTGTCCATTGAAATCAGCCATCAGGAAGCATATCTTGGATTAGTGGTAGACAGTAAACTGGATCCAGGATTGAATGGAAGCAAAGAAATGGGTCAAATTTCTTGGGGAATTGTGCAGTGATGGTGAGCAGGATCCTGGCATGAAAACTGTATAATCCGCTATTCCCCTTTATCCTTCCTCATACCCACTTACTCAGATTATTTACTATATTTTTTGATAACAAAACACATCTCTCTAGTATCAGTATTTATTTTCTCAGAAATAATAATATAGTGCTATGCCAGTTGCTTCACAAATATTATCTCATTTGATCCTCATAACAACACTGATATGTAGCTGCTATTATTATCTCCATTTTACAGTTAAGGAAACTTAAGTCGAAAGAAGTTAAATTACTTGTGCAAGGTCACAAAACTAGTGTCTGAACCTGAATATGATGTTCATTTTTCCTGACTCCAGATCCAATCATTCTATCTTCTTTGCCACTTTACCCTAAATCATAGAATATAAATTCAAAGAATTCAAACTTTGGTTAATGGAAAGACATGAAATGATGGGCAAAATGAACTGCAATAGACTCCCAAGAATGAAGTGTCTGTGTGTGTGTGTGTGTGTGTGTGTGTGTGAATGTGGAGGGGCACAAGAATTACCACCCAAGAAACATAGGATTATTTTGTTGTGGTGGTGGAGATGATAGTGATAGTGATGGTGGTGGTGGTGATGGTGATGATGGGGATAGTAGACTTGTGATGTCATTGGTATAGGGAACTCCTCGTAAAGAAACTCCCTTTACTAATACAGATGGCAATGGTTTGTAACTTAGAGTCTTAGAAAAGGGCCTCAAGCCTTGAGAGTTTAAGTAATTTATCTAAGGTTCCACAACCAGTATCTGTCAGAGATGGGAACTGAGTCTAGATCTTAGTGACTATAATCCACTATTTTACCTTGCTTCTGATGTTAATAATGATGATATTGGTAATGATATTGATGATGGTGGTGGTAATAACTGAAATCTATATAGCACTTCACATTCACTCTGCATACTTGCTCCTTACAAAACCCTATAGGAAGTACAGATATCATAGTTCCCATTTTGTCATTGTGGAAATGGAAACAACCATATTAAATGCTCTTCCTTTTGTTTCACAGCTAATAAGTATTAAAGGTAGCATTCAAATCTCTTTAAACTTATCTAATTATATTCAGCAAAGTCCAGTTCCAGCACTCTTTCCTCCAGTACTGCTTTTCCATTGCCATCTTTTTCTGATTGAAAAGGATGGGTCAGAGTCAGTTATGTAGTAAGAATAAGTAATATTGATGGACAACCAAAGTGCTTTGAGGGTGCCCATGAAATGATAGAAATCCTTGGGGGGAGATCTGTAACCTATTGGCAATTCCTCAGTGGAGCATTTATTGAAGGGCATGGACAAGAATTTCTTAGGATGAAAAGGAATGGATGGGTCACAATTTGTAACACTGGAGTATCCATATAACTAAGAGCATAGATTTACTGAGATAATAAAACACCGCTTCCCTATCACTATCAGCAGTAAGAACTCTCAAGAAACCTAAAGGAGAGTCACACGCTTTTTTTCAAAGATAGCAAATTTAAGCGAAGGAAGGGTTAAAAACCTGCATTCCTGTATTCAGGAGAACTGAGTGAGGGGAACCCAAGACCAGAAAGTATGTGATAGTTTGAATTAGCTGGGATAAGAAGGGGAGGGATTTGGGAGCGGCTGGCTAGGGTTGGGGTGGGACTATGAGTTAAATGAGCATGGAGCTTGGTTCACAGCTCCTGACCCTTGACATGGTTGGGGTATTCCCCAAATAAGAACAAAGACAAGAATCTCCTTCCCTTTTGCCCCTTCCCACCCTAAAAGAGGGAGACATTCTGTACTTTGCAGAAATCTGTTTTCCCCATTCCAACGTTAAATGATAATGCTTAACTTAGTATAGCAGGTGCACTTATCTTGGCCTAGAGAAAGGAATATTTCCTCTTTGGTTAATACAACTCTGCTTGTTCTTGTGCTGTGTACATTCTTTCTAGCTTTGGGATCCAGCATGATGGAAGAGAAAATGACTGTGAGCCTGTGGGAAGGCACCCCTACATCATGTCCCGTCAGCTCCAGTATGACCCCACTCCACTCACATGGTCCAAGTGTAGCAAGGATTATATCACCCGATTCCTTGAGTAAGTGATTTAAAGAGATTCTTCATTACCAAACAGTCAGTTCTGAGTTCCAGTCATCCAAGATGTTCCTTTATTTCTAGTAATTTCCCAAAGATGACGTATTTCTGGGAAACACCTCCTACTGATCTTAGCAGAGTCTTTGCTGAACAATCTGTCTAAGGGGAATCAGAGGGACCCTCCTTCATTGCTTTTCCTGCTTTCTAAACCAGATAAAACCAGTTCTGTACTCAGTTCTATGACTCTTATTAGTTATAATTCTCTAGCATTCATCTGGGTTTATTCCACAGTAATTATTATCCTGTATATGCCAGGCATGTATTGAGTGTTAGGACTATAAACAGAGTAGTCCTTGCCCTCAAGAGTTTATAGTTACTTGGAGGAAGCAATCTCTTTCTCCTTTCTGACATTGTCCCTGTCCCAGCTCTTTGTGGATCTGGAGCTATCCTTTTCCTCAGTTGTTCTCAATTGAAAATTAGTGGGAAGAACCCAAAGTGGGCAAGCCCAGGCACAATATTGTTTTAGTTTACAAAATTCTGCCACTGTAATCACAGAGTTGTTAGTAGCAGAGCAGCCCTGAGCTCAGTCTGGAGCACCCCTTGTAACTCTATGTTGTTGTTTGTGCTCTCTGAAAAATTATGGATGGCACTTAGTTTAAGGGTATGGAAAAAGGAGGGAACAGACTTTGTTTGGGATTGGAATATGCTCCTGCCAACTGAGGGAACTGGTGAGAATGAGTGTTGTCAGCGTTCATTTACTTGTGTTGAATGCTTATGTTCAGCCGAGGGTGGGGCTTCTGCCTGGATGATGTCCCCCAGAAGAAAGGTTTGAAGTCCAAGGTCATTGCTCCTGGAGTGATCTATGACATCCACCACCAGTGCCAGCTGCAGTATGGCCCCAATGCAACCTTCTGTCAAGAAGTCGAAGTAAGTGCTATCATATGTCTTTTGTATCCCTGGTACTGTACCAACCAGGTCCAAGTGGAAGCAGAGTTGCCAAGCCCAAGGCATGGCTAGCAAAGAGGATTGCAGATTGAAAATCAACTCGGATTAAGTTATCTGGCATCTTTGGATTTCTAGGTCATCATCCCTTCCACTACTCTGATATAAAAAGTGCTTTGTGATCTTTAAAGTGCCAATAAATGTTGTATATTATTTTGTGAAATGGGATAAGCATTTATATGGCACCTACTATGTGCAGCACTTTACTGTTATTATCTCATTTGACCTTCACAACAACACTGAGAGAAAGTAATGGTTATTATTTTACAGTTGAGGAAAGTGAGGCTGAGAGAGGTTAGGTGACAGCTAGTCAGTCAGATCTGAATTTGGGACTTCCTGACTTCAGACACAGCACTCATTCCACTCCATTACCTTGTCACCAGATGATGGTGGTGGTGGTGTTGATAATTCCACTAACACCTTGGAGTCTTTATAATCTTCTCTGGGTGTACCTGGAACAGGTTCACATACCTCTAAGTGCCTTGTACTCCTGGGATAAAAGGTACTGTATAGAATTAAGAAATAAGCAGCATTTATTAGAAACAAAGGGGAAAGGTTTCTTCAATGCAGCAGGGAAAAAAAGGAAAATGAACTCCATGAATAATGAAGAAAGATTCACATGGAGAAGTCCCTTGGGAAAAAGGTAAGATCCTCTTTGCTGAGCTGATCTCCAACCCACCTGGGAGGTGGTAGGTTTAAATGATGCCAACCTCACTTCTCTGTTCACATTCAAGGTTAAGTTGTTGTTTTTATTTTCCTTTTTGATTACTTTTATTTTCTTGAGGTTAAAAAGCAATGACTTTTTTCATTTCATCTTCATTTCCAATTATATTCATCCCCCTCTCTTACCTAACAAAGAGTAAAAAAAGAATGAGGGGAGAGATACAGTTCAGAAACACATCAGCCAAAGATGACGCTAATCAATAAAATGACCAAGGATTATATCATAGGCAAATTTCTGAATGCCTAGCCTCCCACCTTTATAAAAAAGAAAGGGAAGTAGATTTTCTTGTTTTTTTCTCAGGTTTTTCTTTAAGGTCAAGAATGATCATTATAATTACACAACATTCAGTTTTTGTTATTCTCATTTCAATTGCATGGCAGGTATATATCCATACATATCTATTATATGTATATATTTACATATAGAATATATAAGTATAGTATATTTAAATATTATAATTATATTCCATATCTATAATATAATTATATTCTAACAGGCTATATATGTAGAGAGAGAATTTTCTTGTTCTGCTTACTTAATTTTGCATCCATTTATAAATGTCTTCAGAGGTTTCTCCCTTTTTCCTATTTATGGTTCTTTCTTTTAATGAGATTTTCAATGGTGTGATAAAAAAAAATGAAATACACAGTAATCCTAAATTCCAAAAAAGAATAGTGGATCTTAAGTCAGGTGACCTAATTTTGAATCCTGTTTCTAGAACCTGGAAGGCACTCAGCTTCCCTGCCCTCAGTTTCTCCATATATAAAACAAGGAGATTGTACTAGATGGTCTCTATAGTTCCTTCATAATATAAATTTATGATCTTGGGTAAGTCCCTCTCTGAGCCTTTGTTTTCCCATATATAAAACGAAGGAATTCATGAGTCTTTTTATAGATGAAATATTTTATAAGTTCTGTCATGTCAGAACTTACATCTGTAATGCTTGCTGTGTGGAAATGGATGTGTTTACTGCATTTAATTGGAAAGCAAACTGAGATCCTGTAGATCATTCATACAAAGTTCTCGCAGTCCTCACACTCCCATTATACCGGCTAGCTGTAACTCATAAGGTAGTGAGGTCTTTCCATCTAGATAAATTCCATTTCCTTTACTGGGAAGGAGGTAAATATAATCACTTCACTTTTATTGATGGAGGAACATTGATACAGACCTACTAAAATAAATGTTGTATGAATGCAGAATGATAATTAGAACCCAGAGTTTCTGACTTACCCTCAGTGATCATAGTTACCAATTACAATATATCAAGAGCTGTTCATTGTCTCATCATACATTCAACAAAAATAGTCCTGGGTTTTTCGGGAAATATGGTTACATCTTCCAATTTTCCAAATACTAGACTCTAGGGGTCGGTCTTCCATTTAGTTCAAAGTGTATTTGAACTGAACTGGAATTAAAGTCAATAAAGTTAACATGCTATAGTGGAAACAGTAATGGATGTGGGAACAGAGAACCTAGGTTGAAATCCTGGTTATCACACTACCTGTATGATATTGATCAAGGAACAACCTGTCTGAGCCTCAGACTTCAAAGGTACCTTCCAGATCGAAATCTGTGATCCTAGGATCTACCTTGCAACCTTCCAAAGAATATTGAGACTATCCTGCCTCAGACATTTACTAGGTCTATGATGATGGGCAGTCACTTAACCTTAGAGAGCCTCTATTTCCTTATTTGTAAAGTGAGGATAATAATAATTTTTCTCTACTTCATAGAATGGTTGAGGGGAAAACACTTTGCAAATCTGTAGCGATTGTTGTCATTATTACTCATGTGTGGAACTTTCTTGGTTTTGCAGAACATTTGCCAGACATTGTGGTGCTCAGTGAAAGGTTCTTGTCGCTCAAAGCTGGATGCTGCTGCGGATGGGACAAGATGTGGAGAGAAAAAGGTGGTGTATCAGACTGACAGAAGGCTAGAATAACAGAGGGATCTGAGGTTGAAAGCAGAGGGCATGGGGAGAACAATCATTGTGCCCAGCTGAGGGCAGTCAAGGCAGAGCACCCAGAGTCAGGCATTTTCATTTCTGACAATCATCCCAGGTTTTACCTGTGGGAAGAGGCAATTAGAGAGAGAACAGTGCCCTGATGCCACATTTAACTGAGTGACCTCTGGCCAGGTGCTTTGTACATCTTTTATGGTTTAGCTTGCTATTCTAGGTGGGTGAGGGTGCTGCTGACAGTAGAATTTTCTGGGTTGATTATCCAAATACCTCATTTTTTTCTTTTTTTCATGTTTTTTTCCTAACTGGAGAATAAATTGAACAAATCAGTATGATTTTCCTTCTGAGGATACCTGATTGGGGCCATTACCTTCCCTCTTTGGCATCTGATCTGGTTACAGTGACTACGACATCTCTCTGCTTTGCTAGGCATTGCCCTCAGTGTGCTGGGAGTCAAAATACTGGATTCCAAAGCACTCCTTAAGGACTAGTTCTTTAGAAACTTCTGTTTAGCCTATAGTATTTACTAGGGGCATAAATGAGTCCTAATGTTCAGAGAGAAGGGTAGCTTCTTTTTTCAGTTTTGGAGTAAAATGGCCCAAGAAACTCTTCAGACATCAGGGTCATGGAGAGGAAAATATGACAAGCAGACAAAACCTGCCAGTATCTCCAAGAAATGTGGGCATAGCTAAGAAACAAGATACATTTGTTTTCCCTTCATCTCTGCCTTCTCTTTTTTATTTCCCCAAACTGATAGCTAGCTTGAAATATGTGGAGAGTTGGCATGTGGGAGAGGAAATTGACTTATTTGTTGTTGCTCCAGAGGGTAAAATTAAAAACAGTGGGTTGAAATAACAGGAAGGCATTTGTTATTTATTAAAAGAAAGAATTGTTCAAATGCTACCTCAGACAGTAGAGAGCTGCTCATGACTAGAAGTGTCAGTTAAAGGTGATAACTTGTCAGGGGTATTATAGAGAAGATGGCTGCATTATGTGGGGAGTTGGACTAGATGATATCTAAGAACCCCTTTCAACTCTAATATTCTGTGATTAATGAAGGTCCAGACTTTCATAGGAGACATTATTTTGCCTTTATTTTTCTGGTTCTGTTCTGAATTATTTGCCTAAAAAAATTGTTGGCAAAGGTAGGATGCTGAGTTTGAATCTCCCTGCTGGGAAGATATCTTTGCAGTTCCCTGAGTCCTAAGCTGATATTGCTATGAGGTTGCTAACTTTGTGACCTATCTTTATCCTGCTTCTTTCTTCACCTTTCTGATTCCTCAGTGGTGTATGGCTGGCAAATGCATCACCGTAGGAAAGAAACCGGAGAGTATCCCTGGAGGTTGGGGCCGCTGGTCACCCTGGTCACACTGCTCAAGGACCTGTGGGGCTGGAGCTCAGAGTGCAGAGAGACTCTGCAACAACCCTGAGTAAGTCGGCCTACTCATTTTTTTTGTCCCTTTAGATTTGAAAACGTGATGGGCATAATCCTTATAATTCCAAACTTTCTGACAACCTCCCCGTCCTTTACTTGTTCTCCTCATCCTTAATCAAAGGAGGAGCAAAAAAAGTGTCAAAAGACATTAAAATCCCATTAGGCTCTGCATTTGATCAATATTAGGCTTGCTTCCTAATATTTTGAGGGTATTTTTTTGTAGCTTGAACAAACGGGCCAGTTCTCATTTTATGTCTAAATTTGGGATTGGGGATATTTTTCATGTCCAGATTTCCAATTAGAATGCTTCTGAGTAGCTCTATTCATTTAGGGGCAAAAAATAACCTCAGAACCCATGGATGCAGAATTAACCTTCACAAGAAACATTTCTGCCTGATTCATTCTATCAAGGAAGATTTGTTATGGACACCTGTGATGCATTCTGGGGTGACTGCTGAAATATATAATGATGTAAATTAACTCTGAGGATTGTTTAATGCCCTGATTCTGTTTTCCAAATTACATTTCACAGAATCCTTGAATTTCATGGAAACCTTGTTTAGGGCAAGTGGGTAGGGAGGAATTAGTGAGGTGTTTTAACTAATGAAAGTTTTAAGTGTCATGACAAAATGACTGATTTTAAAATAATTCCATGTTTATCTGATACTAGATCTAAATCCTTCATTTTTCTAGCTTCAAATGATACTATGAACCCTACTATTAGTCCCTTTTGTTCCCAGGAGCAACCAAGAACTACACCAGGAGGCAGCGAGGAGGCTCAGTGGATAGAGAGCCAGCCTTAAAAACAGGGTCTAGTTCTGGGTTCAGATCTGGCCTCAAACACTTCCCAGCTGTGTGACCTTGGACAAGTCATTTAGCCCCTATTGCCAAGCCCTAACTGCTCTTCTGCCTTGTAGGGGTTTAAAAAAAATTACACCAGAAAAATCATAGAATATGCTGCCACTCACAGTCAGCACATACTATATATAACCTCAAAAAGAAAAAGCATGAAAATTAAAGATAAATTTTAGTATAGCTACCCCCATCCCAAATGTTATCACCCTATTAACTTATTATTAGTTGATTAATATAAAAAAACTTAAATCTTTAATAAGAGAGAACATGGCTTAGCATATAAAAGGCTGGTCCTGAAGTCAGGAAGTACTGCATCTGACATAGTGAGGTCCTTTAAACACTGGAATTTCCCTTTTCTGATAAAATCCCAGGCCAATATGCAATTTTTAAAATTATGATTATTTCATGATGATGATGACTCAGATAATGATGATCTTTTTCTCTTAGAAGCCCATGGATAGATTTCAGAGTCTATGAACTCATATGGGGGAAAATATATATCTTTATTTCAATAGAATTTGGTTTCCTTTTTAACCCTATGTATTTTAATTTTTTGTATTTAAAAATATCATTCTGTTATCAGTTTATTGGTTTCATAATACTTCCAAAGGGGTCAATAGCTCATAAGAAAGGTAAACTCTAGCATTTCACAATGGTATGAGGTAACTCTGATTTCTTGAAGGTTATACCAGTATGACACAAATCCAGGCATGTCCTTCCAACTTGGAAAACCTCTGAATATTGGTCCAACAATGACTTCTAGGTCTGTTGTCCAAATTCTTACCTCTATAAATCCAAAGGTTAGCCATCAGAGAATGAATACGTTTTAATTTTTTTTTCTATCCAGAAGCACATGAAGAACAAATGTTGACAGGTAAGAAGACTGTTTTGACAAAGCATTCTCATAATGGAATCATGATTTTTAGGAATTATAGATAGAACAATGGAGATAGTCAGTGAACTTGGAGTCAGAAAGACTCTAAATCCTTCCTTGGTCACTTACCAGCTGTGTGACTCTGGGCAAGTCAGTAAACTTTTCTTCCAGCTTCCTCAGAAGAAAAATGAGGATAATACTAGTAGCATCTGTATTAGCAAGTTGTTGGGAGGATCAAATGAGAAAATATCATTAATGTTATTAGCTTTTTCTCTCCCCTTTTCCCCCCTTCCCTGACATGGTCCATTGGCTTTGGTTGTTATTATTGTTGAGTCATTTTAGTCCTTTCTAATTCTTCATGATCCTATATAAGGTTTTCTTGACAGAGATTTGTTCGCCATTTCCTTCTCTATCTCCTTTTATAGATGAGGAAAATGAGACAAACAGGGTTAAGTGACTTGTCCAGTCTCACACAACTAGTAAATATCTGAGGCTAGATCCAACCTCAAGAAGAAGAACCTAACTGACTCCAGAGCCAGCACTCTCTCCACTGCATAATCTAGATGCCTACTGGCTACAAATTGGTATTGAGTTTCTTATCCCAATGAGATCATAAGTCTGGGTAGATATGGGTGTGGATGAAAGAGACAGAGAGAGACAGAGAGACAGAGACAGAGACAGAGAGACAGACAGAGAGAGAGAGACAGAGAGAGATAGAGAGAGAGAGAGAGAGAGAGAGAGAGAGAGAGAGAGAGAGAGAGAGAGAGAAACAGAGAGAAACAGAGAAACAGAGAGAAACAGAGAAACAGAGAGAGACAGAAAGAGTGCTGAGTATTGATGGAGATTCTGTAGATATCACCATAAATACAGATGAATATAGACATAGATGATAATAGTGTGGATGGAGATAAATTTCCTTTACCAATATTGGTAGTGGAATGCCCTCTACCTAAGAAGATTGGCAACTCTTCCAAAACTGGGTCATATGGTCCCTATGTCAAAGGAAGCTTCTTGGGCTTAGTTGTCCTAACTTTCAGGCAGTCCTTCTATTCTATCCTGCTTCTGAGTTATTCTGCTCTATACTACTACTACTACTACTACTACTACTACTACTACTACTACTACTACTACTACTACTACTACTACTACGTACTGAAGTACTGAAAATGTGCTGGGAGGAATGGGCCATTTGATGATGTATAGGGTTAGGAAAACTTCAGAAAAGAGGCGAATTTTGAAGGCAGAGAGGGACATGATTTTGGCAGATATTTCATAGTGAACGTTTCCAAAAAATGTGTCTTCTGGGGAAAGGAGTCCTTAGGAAATTTTGAAAGTGCTTTGTTTCATTGCCAGGCCCAAGTTTGGTGGGAAGTATTGCACTGGAGAAAGGAAGCGCTATCGCCTGTGCAACATCCATCCCTGTCGTGCAGATGTGCCAACGTTTCGGCAGATGCAGTGTAGTGAATTTGACACAGTTCCCTACAAAAATGAGTTCTACCATTGGTTTCCAGTTTTTAACTCAGGTAAGGCATGATGGAAGTTAGCACAGGCCAGTTCCTGTGCTTCTGCCATCAATCACCAAAACAGAGTTCATTGTCAAATTGTTTGTGGCACCCTAACTAGGCATATTAAACAAAGAAAAGTATAGTCCTCTGGGAGTTTATGAATTGAAACAGGTAACCATGACATGGGTAAATCAATCAGTAGTTATTTATCAAGTGTCTTGTCCACACGATGCCTACAATGTTCTGAGGCATATTGTGAGGGAGTTACAACATGTAAGATCCAGTCCCTTACCCTCCAGGAGCTTTACACACACACACACACACACACACACACACACACACACACACACAATATGTTCCTACAAAGGGTAGATTTCACAGCTGACATTCCTCATGACTGGAGTGCCCACCATTTGCCCAAGAGGCCATCACTGGTAATATACTTAACCCCATAGCTGTCAAATGATACAGTAATACAGAATCATTGGTTACTATTCTTTGATCCAGGTTATTAAACAATTTTGAATCTATTTAAATGCATTTTCATCTAGCCTGCATCTTTCTAGATCTTCAACAAGAATAAAAGGAGATACTTTTTATCAAAGTCTTTAATAAAATCTGTGACTACAGCATTTCTCTGATCTACCAGTTTATTAACATTTCAATGATGAAAGGGGGCAAGTTGGGGCCAAACTGTGGATGACCTTAAATTGCTAAACTAAAGAGTTTGTACTTTTCCCTAATAAATAAAGTCACTGAAAATTTTTGACCAGTGAAGTTATTTGGTCAGGCTCATCTTTAAGAAGATGATTTTGGCACTAGTGTGGAGGATGACTGAGAAAGAAAATGGAAGAGGGAAAAAATAGGAAGCTATTGTATTAGTTTAACTAAAAGTTAGTGAGGCTTGAGCTAGGGTGGTGGCTGCATGAGCAGAGAGCAGGGGGTAGATAAATGAGATATTATGGATTCAGAACTGACTGAGGATTACTCTAAGATTATTACTTTCCTTGACTAGGCCAATGAGAGTGCCCTTAAAAAAAAGAGAGGCATTTAAAGGAGATAAGATTAGGATTTACACTTTTAAATCCATAAATGGAAGTAAAGTAATAGAAATATTGGACTGATAAACATTCCCAGTGATAAAAATGCTTTACACGGTGTATGTGTAGTTGGAATTCTTTTTTGTAAATGGGTTGAATTAGATGAAAAATTAATTCATGTTTAATTCTAAAATTCTGGGATTATAATTCACATAATTCTTTTAATTAAATAAAAATATGGAAGTGGAAAATGCTTCTCTTTTTAGATGAAGAACAGGCTGCATTATCCTCTTTTTTCTCTGCAAGCTTTTTGTACCTATTAGGCAGGACTGAAACTGTATTTAAATATAAGGGAATTAATACAAACACTCTATTGTCAATTCACTTTGTGCTTGTACTAAACCACCCTCCAGTATCCCCTTGGACTCTATATGTTCTTCTCATTTTCCATTGAATCACTGTTTGATCTAGGGCAAGTTACTTTGTCTCCATGGACCTCATTTATAAAATGAAGGCACTGAATGCTTTGAATGATCTTTAGGGCCCTGAGTGCTGAGATTCTGTAACTTTATAATTCAGCTACTGATGGCTTCCTAGATTATCTGAGTAGCTGCTCTATGTGAGGCTTTTTTATGAGCACAATTTATTCTCCCCACCCCCATCTTCCAGACTGCTTCCCATCCTGGTCACATACACAGAAAAAGAAAAGAGGATGTATTTAAAACATATTGTCCTGAATTAACTAGTCCATCCTCATTTCTCACTACCATTGCTTTTCTTTAGAAGCTTCTCAGGGACTAAAATAAATGAGATCATAGTTCTAGATAAGATTGGATGGGACCATCCAATTCAACACCCTCATTTTGCAGAAGAGGAAAGTCAATCTCAGAACACTGAAATGAATTGACTTAGGTCACACAGCAATTGGCAGAGTATACTATTTATTGAATCAAAATGTTATTATTGGCTCTGGGTAAGTGACTGTTCATTAGTGCTTCGTTGATCCCTTGACTGGTCATTGAAGAAGAAGCAAATCTTATTAGCTATTACTGAAAGAAATTTGTTCTCTCCTCCATCCTGTTAGGAAATGACTGGCATCTGTACTTAGTGCTATGAGTTTCCTGGAATTTTCCTCTCCATAGAAATGCATTTTTCCCCCTTTAACAATGTACCTCATTTGCCAGCATTTATACAAATGACTTTTATCATCTGCTGCTTACCATTCAGGCCGTCTGGTGCTTGTTGCCATTGACCTTTCCAAGAAAGATTAAATTTAGAGCCATTGCAATGAGGTTAGGGTCATATCCTCATAGACTATCAAAAATTGGCCAAGTAGAATAGGAAGGTAGAGGAAATAGGAGTAATGCTGTGTATTAGTATAAAAGGAAAGATTCCTTTAGGGAGAAGTTCATTTAGGAACTTCAGGAATCCCTGAGTTTTACAAAGGGGTTCTGTTCTTTAGGAATCCCAGACCTTTGGAGATCACAGAAATCACAGTATTGGATCAGATTTTGGAGAGTATTCAGTTGTGGGAATATATTGAGACCTCCTCTGTTCTCACTTCTGGCTTTCTATTACAAGATGTCAGAGGATTATTTCAGTCTTAAAGTCTTTGGCCCAGCACCTGGGCAAGAAAATCTTAAATCTTTTTTAACTATCAAATTTTGAAACAAGGCCTTACATTAAAGTCTTTCTCCCCCTTATCAAAAGTCTAACTGCTTTCCTTAAGGAAAATGGGTAAAAATTCAAAGAGGAGATTCTGTTTTCCTTAACTGATAGAACTAGAACTTTGACTAGATAGGGGCTAGTGGCCTTTGAGTAATCCAATTAAGATGAGTATATATTATCTTTCCTGATGCCTTGAGAAGATTTCAGTAATGATCAGAGGAAGAGAACAAAGAAGAATTTGATTACTTCAGTTAATGGAGTACTCAAGTGTTGAGTTCACCTTTGACCAGGTGGAAAGGAGACTTTCTTAGAGCCCAGCATTTCAACTGATGGTCCAGGGAGATTGTGAACCTGAATGGAAAACGAATTGGATCTTTATATTCACTCAACACTAACTGAGATTTAGAATTTCCTTCCATTATGAATGTTGTTTTTGTTCTTCCTTCATTTCCAAAGAGGACCAGTGAGATTACTGGGAAATAACTTGTACATGAATTGGATTTGAGTGATGCAGAGTTGCACAAAAATCATCAGCTTATATTATATAAATCATAGTAGCATTATCAGTACCTTGATCTTGTCCCTAATAGATATTTTCATATCATATTACAGTTGTTACAGATATATCAAAATATCATTTGGGTTCATTTGCTACTTCAAAATTACTATAGCTATTAAACCTGATATATATCATATATATATATGTATATATATATATATGCATTTTTTTGTTGTTGTTGTTGTTTCAGTCATATCTGAGACTTCATGAACCCACTTGGAGTTTTCTTGAAAAAAGTACTAGAGTGGGTTGCCATTTCTAATTCCAGTTTATTTTACAGATGAAGAAAATGAGGCAAACAGGGTTAAATGACTTACCTGAGGTCACATAGCTAAGTGTCTGAGGTCAAATTTGAGCTCATAAAGATGAATCTTCCTGACTCTAAGCCTGGTTCTCTATCATGACCTCTACATTACCTAACCCCCTCCTTCAGTGCTAGTCTTCTTACTATGATAAAATGCTCATTTCTTTCTTCCTACTCCTCTAACAAGACACTGATCTCTTGGCTCAGGGAATTTTCTCTGGCTATCCTCAATGCCTGAAATATTTTGCCTCCTCACATCCACTTTCTGGCTTTCTTCACATCCCAGCTAAAATCCCACCTTCTACAGAAAACCATTCCTGATGCTACTTAATTCTAGCTCTACCTAGCTACCCAGATATGTACATATATGTGTACTTATATATGGGATTATCTCTCTATAAGAAGACAATCTCTTATAAACATTTAAAGAAAGAGAACCCATAATGAGAGACAGAGAAAGAGAGAAGGAGGGAGGGAGGGGAAAAGAAGGAAGAAAAAAGGAAAGGAAGAAGGAAGAAGCAGAGGAAGAGAGAAGGAGGCAAGGAGGAGTCTCTTACATAATTACAGACCCTCTATAAATATTTTAAAGACTTCTTCTAGTTCTTAGGTTTTTTCACAACTCTCAACACATTCTGTGCTTTAGCTACCCCCACACAACTTTCATCACAGTCCCTTCTATTTGTCATTGATCATGTTCTTCTTCTATTTTTTTGTATGCATCCTTTTAAAAATCTGAGCTCCCCAGAGAGCTCTCTTCCTTTATCACTGTATTATTACAGGTTTTAAGCTAAAGGGGTCCTTAGAATTTGTTCAGTTTAGGGGTTTTGAACCTGGACTTTTTAAACAATGATCTCATTTTTTCCTAACATTTGAATAGATATATTTCAACACACTTGGCTTCTTTTATAATCCTTTATTTTTTATTGTATGAATTTAAAAGCTTTATTCTGAATGGAGTACCATAGACTTCACCAGTCTGCCAAATGGATTGCTGACACCAAAATGGTTAAGAACCTCAAAGTCCAAGCTAATACTTCATTTTATACATGAAGAAATGGAGGCCTGGGAAGATCAAATGTCTATCCCAACATATAATTATCTCAAATTGTCCTTAAACCATTTATTCCTTATGAGTTATGATATTTTATCAGAATTTCATATTTCATTGTCTCCCATCCTTTTTGAGCTGTCACTTCTTTTTTAAATCTTTGACTGTCATACCATGCTTGAATTTTTTATTTTTTCTGAATATGTGAATTGATGTTTGCTGCTCTAAAGTCTAGGGAATATAGCTAGGCATGCCCAGAAGGGGTTATTCCTTTGTTCCTGTGAATTTGAAGATGGGATGATGACTTTCTTATCAAATTTCCTGTCATTTCCACTTCATCAATAACAGTAGTTCAAAAGTTGTAATTTAATAACAAATGAACTTGCAAAACAGAGGCAAACAAGTTATGAACACTAGCAATAGGACCTGACAGAAAAATTGAATGACCCTGAGTTTGTCAGAATCTATAGCTGTATATAAATTTGACATTAGGAGTAATTGGCTATGACAACAGAAAATCCATCATACTAACAATGGCCATTCAAAATCAAGACAATTACTTACCTCTATTTCTTCCAGTGCTCTTAGTTTTAGAGGTCAGAGTAGAAAAGCACATCATGTTTCAGTGATGTATATATGCATATACACACATACACACACACACACACACACACACACACAGCTCTCTACTCTCTGATGTGTATGTGAAGAGTAGTGTGATATGTCTATAAGAACATCTAGATTATGGAGGGAGGTCTTGAGGATTTTTGTATTTTAGTTTAAAATACAAAAGCTATTGAAGATTTTGGAGCTAGGAAGTAGCATGGTCAGATCTGTTCCTTATAAAGATTATTTTGGCATTGTTTTGAAGATCAATTGGAGATGGGAGTGGCTGGAATCAAGAAGAACAATTAAGAGACCAGTTATATCAAACTGGAAAGGAAGACTAGGCTTTATACTAGGAAGGATTTTGAATGCCAGTCTTTGAACTTTATCATGTAGGCAATGGGGAACAATTGAAAATGGCTTTTGAGAGAAGTAGCATGATCAGAGTAGTGAGTTTGGAAGATGTACTTGGTAGCAGTATAAGATGAATTTGATTGAGAAAACACTGAAGCAAGGGAACTAGTTAGGGCAGTATTATGACTATTTAAGTGAGATTATAAGAGGAGGGATTAGGGAATAGACAAGATGGGATGGCTATAAGAAACAGTTTACAAAATTCAAACATGAATTTTGAATGCATATGCTTTCTTAAACTTTTCCTCTAACTTGGAAGATATGCCATTGCAATGTCAGTGTGTTCCAGATTGAATTATAAGAACCAGCAGGGGAGGAGGAAGGGAAGAAGCATTAATATAATACCCAGGATGTGCCAAACACTGTATTGAGCACTTTATAAATATAATTTCTTTTGTTCCTCACAGCATCCCTTCAATGTAAATGCTTCAGTTATCCCTGTTTGACAGCTATACAGCAGTATATTTCTCATCACCAATTTGCATGTATAAATGAAAGAAACTTTAAACTTATTCAGAATGAAAATATTTGGCCTGCCATCAAAGCATTGCACAGAAAATTTTCAAAAATAAAGGGTTAAATCTATAATTTGAGAGTGTAACTTTATAAATTATTTGCTTGCAAATTTATACATTTTGTACTCTTGTGTTAAAAAATTAACGTCAGCAGTGTGTCAGAGTAAATAGAGAACCCAATTTGGAGTCAAAAAGACCTGGATTCATGTTCCACCTCTTACATATACTACCTGTGTGATTCTGGGCATATCACTTATCCTGGGCAAGTCGTTTATGACCTCTGCATGTTTTAGGCTGGTGTCTAAAACTAGGAGGTGCAGATCTATATTGGGAGTGGAAGTTAGACTGTTTTTCTATGACTGCTGATAGCTTTGATTTCATCTTTTGAAAGCTACTTGTTCATTCCTTTGTCTATTTATCAATTGAGGAATGGCTCTTATTTTTATGAATTTGACTCCATTTCCTCTACACTGGAAAAAATGAGGCCTTTACCAAAGATCATAAAATCCCCCACCCAAGTACCTATTTTCCTTCTAATTTTGGCTGCATTCATTTTGCTTATGTAAACCTTTTCATTTCAAGTGATCAAAATTATCTACTTTACCTCTTTTATCCTCTTTATCTTTTTTTTGGTCATAAACTTTTTCCTTATCTATAGATCATAAAGGTGAAATTTTCCATGCTCCCCTAATTTACTTATGATAAATCATTTATTCATTTTGACCTTTTGTTGGTTAGAGGCATGAGATAGTGATTTATGCCTAGCTTCTGCCAAACTGATTTCCAGTTTCCCTAACCATTTTTGCCAGTGAATTCTTACCCCAGGTGTTTGGATATTTGGGTTTATCTGACACTAGACTACAATACTCATTTATACTGTGTATTGTATACTTAATCTTTCCTTCTGATCTACTACACTATTTCTTAGTACCAGATTGCTTTCATGATTATAAGTTTATAATATAGCTTGAAATCTGATGAAAAAAAGAATTTATGGCCAAATAAAATGTAAGGAAGGCAATATTTTAAATTATGAGACTGTTTGTAGCTTAATAACTTTATTAAATCAAAGTAGTAGTAGTAGTAAAGAGGAAAAAGTAGAAGAGAGGTAGAGATATACTTAGCTTTCTAATCTATTAGCTACCATAATGGGCCTGTAGCTGTAACCCAGCAAGAGCTCCCTCTGTTCCTCCATATTCGACTTCCTGCTGGGTCTCAGCTTATAAACTCTTTTGTCCATCCACTAACTCCCATACATCACATCTCAGGAACCAATCATAGTTTCTTAATTTCCCTGGGCTTCCCAGAGAAGCAATGCCTATGGAATTAGTTTTCTATCTTATTGGTTCCTTGGTTCTTTAACTTCCTCTTCTGAGGCTCATCTATACCTGAATTTTCTCAGTGGTATTTGACCTCCAGGTCACTGAGAGATGACATAAAAAAGGTGACACTGAAGAAAGAGAAATTTGCTTCTGACAGGAACATCACAAGATGTAAAATAGATAACCAAGTACATTAAATTTTAAAAGTTTTACACAAACAAAATGAATGCAACCAAGATTGGATGGGAAACAACAAACTGGAGAAAGAAATTTTTATAGCAAGTATCTCTGACAAAGGCCTCATTTCTCAAATAAAAGAAAGTAAATTTACTATAATTTTTAAAGTAATTTTAGCCTTAGGATCTCAAAATCTTGTTCCAATAAGCCACCTTTATTTAAAAAATTTTCCCCATCTATTCCCATGGACATAAACACTTTTCAACATATTATGAGTTCACAAGGCATTTTAAGATAATTCTAAGAAAACTTCAAACAACTGATGTCCTCATCCATTTTCATAAGATAATTTCAGGTCCACTGAATTTCACTTTGGCCAAGTTAAAAGACCATGAGAAAATATTTTATTTTAAAAATGTTTTATGATTGTCTTTTATACTTTACACCAGAGTCATTTTCCAGTGATCATCTCCATAGAACCCGTCCTAATTATAAACAAAAATGATTAAGTAAAATTAACCAATAGTCAAACAAACTCAGAAGGGGATAGTGAGATCAAAGCAGCTATATGCAAAACTTCAAAGAAAAATATATATTGGCCTCAGGCTTTGGAAGAGATTAAAAAGAATTTCAAAAATCAGAGAGGCATAGGAAAAATGGGGAAGATAAATTAAAGTGATGCAAGAAAAAAAACACCTTAAAAGTAGAATTATCCAAATGGAAAAGGAGGTTCAAAAGTTCACAGAAGAAAATAATGTCTTAAAAATTAGAATTGTGCAAGAAGAAGCTAATGACTTGACAAGACAAGAAACAATAAAATAAAATAAAAAGAATGAAAAAATAGAAGAAAATTTGAAACACCTCACTGCAAAATCAACTGACCTGAAAAATAGATCCATGAGAGATAATTTAAGAGTTATTGGGCCACCTGAAAGCCATGATCCAAAAAAAGTCTAGATATCATATTGCAAGAAATTATCAAAGAAAACTGCCCTGATATTCTTGAATAAAGAGAAAATTGACATTGAAAGAATCTATCAATCACCTACTAAAATAAATCCCCAAATGAAAACTCCTAGGAATATTACAGTCAAAGAGCTCCCAGGCCAAGCAGAAAATAATGCAAGCAACCAGAAACAAACAATGAAGACATCATGAAGCAACAGTCAGGATTGCATAGGATTTGGAAGCTTCTATATTAAAATATTGGAAAGCTTGGAATATGATATTCTAGAAGACAAAGGAACTAGGTTTACAACCAAGGATCACCTACCCAGAAAAACTGAGTATATTCTTTCAAGGGAAAAATAGTCATTTAACAAAATTGAACATTTCCCAGCATTCCTGAAGACTAGGCCTAAACAGAAAATCTGATGTTCAAATATAAGACTCATGAGAAGCATAGAAAGGTAAACAAGAAAGAGAAAATTTAAGGGATTCAGAAAGATCAAACTGTTTATATTCCTATGTGGAAAGATATTATATGTAACTCTTAAAATATTAACATTATTAGAGCAGAGAGAAGGAATATGTATGTATATATACATATGTATATGTATATATTTATATAGATATAGATATAGATATAGATATAGATAGTGTGAAAGTAAGTTGATTAGGATGATATGATATCAAAAAAACCGAGGAATAAAAAAGAAGATTGCATTGAGAGTAAAGGGAAAGAAAAGGTGGAATGGGGTAAATTATCTCACCTAAAGAGGTGTGGAAAACCTATTACAGTGGAGGGAAGGATGAGGGTAGTGACAGGCTATCTTTAAACCCTATTCTCATCAGAACTGGCTCAGGGAAGGAATAACAGCCTTATCCTTCTGATCTCATCCAGTAGAGAAGTAGGAGGGGAATAAGACAAGGGGGTGGGAATAACAGAAGGGAGGATCAAGTGGGGTGCCGTGACTCAAAGCAAAATGCTTGTTGGGGGACAGAGTGAAAGTAAAGAGAAAGAGCAAAGAGGGAAAATAATATAGAGGGAAATACACAATTAGTAATTATAATAGTAAATATAGTAATAATGAAGGTGAATGGTAGGGGCAGCTGGGTAGCTCAGTGGATTGAGAGTCAGGCCTAGAGATGGGAGGTCCTAGGTTCAAATCCGGCCTCAGACACTTCCCAGCTATGTGACCCTGAGCAAGTCACTTGACCCCCATTGCCCACCCTTACCACTCTTCCACCTATGAGCCAATATACAGAAGTTAAGTGTTTTAAAAAATAAAAATTAAATTAAAAAAATTGTGAATGTGAATGGGATGTACTCAACCATAAAATCAAAGCAGATAGCAGTATAGATTAAAAGCCAAGAAACACATTTGAAGCAGAGAGATTCACACAGAGTAAAGCTAAGGGGATGGAATAGAATATATTTTGCTTCAAAAGAAATAAAAAGAAAGTAGGAGAAGAAATCATGATCTCAGACACAATTAAAGCAAGATAGATCTAATGAAAAGAGATAAGGAAGGAAATTACATCTTGATAAATGGTATCTGAACAATGAAGTAATATCATTACCAAACATATGTGCACCACATGGTATAGACTCAAATTTTTAAAGGAGAAATTAAATGACTTACAGGAAGAAATGGTCAAACTATTCTAGTGGGGATTCTCAATCTAACCAAAAAAACAAACAAGAAAGAAGTTAAAGAGGTGAATGAAATTTTAGAAAAGTTAGATTTAATAGATCTCTGGGGAAAAATGAATGGGAATAGAAAAGACTATATTTTCTTTTTTGCAGTCTATATCACCTGCACAAAACTGACCATGCATTAGAGCATAAAAATCTCATAACCAATGCAAAAAAGCAGAAATAATAAATGCATCCTTTTCAGATCATCATGCAAAAACATAATTGATAAGGGCCCATAGAACAACAAATTAAAAAATAATTGGAAGCTAAATAATTTAATTCTAAAAAAGGAGTCAAAGAATAAATTACAGAAATGGCATTTTATTAAGGAGAAAACATTTAAAAATATATTGGTCCACATCCAGAGAAAGAACTATAGGAGAAGAAACACAGAAGAAAAACAATTGTTTAATCACATGGTTCAATGGAGATATGATTGGAGATGTAGAATTAAACAATCACACTATTACAAATATTAACAATATGGAAATAAGTCTTGATCAATGATATAAAATGCAGTGGAATTTCTCATTGACTATGGGTGTGGGGTGGGAGATGGGGGAAAGAACGTGAATCATGTAACCTTGGAAAAATTTTCTAATTAATGAATTAAATAAATAAACTTTAATAAAGAAAAATATATATAGACAGAGAAGCTCCTAGTCATCTGAAAAGAGAAGGAATTAGCAGCTCTACATTTGTGAAAATTTCATTGTTCCTAGCAATGTTCTCATGCTCTGAAGCCAGGAACTAAAAGATGAATTACTCTTCCACATAATAGCCCTTTAAATAGTTATGTGTCTGAGTGTTATATAACAAAACAAAAAGTTTAAGAAGATCTATTTGGGGAATAACCAGCATTTTCAATTAATATGTGCTTAGTACCCACTATGTACAAGACATTGGGGATACAAAAGTTTTATAGAAAGACTATTTTTGCCTTTATTTTCCTGCTTCATAAACCTGATTCATTTTTTCATCTGACTTATTTCTATACATGTTATTCATTTTTTGAAAATCATTTGTCAAATCTTATCACTTTGTCTATTGCAAATAAATTCGTATATTCTAACAAATAAAATATATTGGATATAGCCAAAGCAGTACTTATGGAAATTTTATATTTCTAAATGCTTACATACATAAAATAGAGAAAAAGCAGATCAGTTACTTGAGCATGCAACTAAAAAAAAAGAATGAACTACAAATCCACAATTAAAGACCAAATTGGAAATCCTAAAAAACAAAGAAGAAATTAATAAAATTTAAAGTAAGAAAAACATTGAACTTATAAATAAGAAGTGTAGGTTTTATGGGGGGAGAAACAAATAAAATAGATAAGGCATTGTATAATTTGATTTTTAAAAAGGAAAGAAGAAAAGCAAATTACCAGTATAAAAAAATGAAAAGGGTTAATTCACCACCAAAGAAGAGGAATTTAAAACAATCATTAGGAGCTATTTTGCCCAATTATATGCCAATAAATCTGGCAATATAAGTGAAATGGACAAATATTTATGAAAATTAAAATTGTCTAGATTAACTAAAGAGGAAATAAAATACTTCGATAATCCCATCTCAGAAAAAGAAATTGAATAAGCCATCAATGAATTCCCTAAAAAAAATTCTCAGAGCAAGATGGATTTACAAGTGAATTCTATCAAACATTTAAAGAACAATTAATCCCTCTACTATATAAACAATTTGAGAAAATAGGCAAAGAATGTGTCCTTCCAAATTCCTTCTATGACACAAATATGGTTCTGATGCCTGTCAGAAAGAACAAAAACTGAAAGAAAATTATAAGCCCATTTCATTAACGAACATGATGCAAACATTTTAAATAAAGTACTCTCAAAGAGATTACAGTAATATGCCACGAAGATAATTCACTATAACCATGTGGAATTTATATCAGGTAGGATTTATACCAGAAATGCAGGGCTGGTTTAATATTAGGGAAACTATTGATATAATTGACCATATCAATAAAAAAATAACAGAAATTGCATGATTATCTCAATAGTTGCAGAAAACGTCTTTCACAAAATACAACACTCATTTCTATGAGAAATACTACAAACCACATGAATAAATGGCACTTTCCATAAAATGATAACTAGTTATCTCTCAAAAACCATCAACAAGTATCATCTGTAATGGGGATAAGTAGAAAAGTTGAACAAGTATGCCTATTATCACCACTATTATTTAATACTGTATTAGAAATGTTAGCTTTAGCTATAAAGGAAGAAAAAGAAACTGGAGTTAAAGTAGACAATAAAGAAACAAATCTATTACTCTTTGAGGATGATATGATGGTTTACTTGGAGAATCCTAGAGAATCAACTAAAAACTAGTTGAGATAATTAATAACTTTGGCAAAGTTGCAAGAAACAAAATAAACTCACATAAATATCAGCATTTATCTATATTACTAACAAAGTCAAGCAGGAAGAGATGGAAAGAGAAATTCATTTTAAAATAACTCTAGACAATATAAAATATTTGGGAATCTATTTGCCAAGACAAACACCGGAATTTAATGAACACAGTTACAAAACACTTTTCGTGTAAATAAAGTCAGATCTAAACAATTAGGAAAATAATAATCACTCGATATGCTGAGCTAATATAATAACAGAAATTTTATCAAATCAATTTACTTATTCAGTTCTAAACCAGTCAAACTACCAAAAATTATTTTATAGAATTAACAAAGAATAATAAGAAAACTCACCTGGAAGAACAAAAGATCAAGAATATTAAGGGAGTTAATGAAAACATTTAAGGGATTGTAGCCTAGCAGTACCATATCTCAAATTGTAAAGCAGTGATCAAAACAATATGGCACTGGCCAAGAAATAGAATAGTGTTATCAATGGAATACATTTTATATACAATATGTGGGGATAAATTACCTTAGCAATCTAGTGTATAATAAACTGAAGATCCCAGCTTTGGGGGATAATAATTCACGATTTGACAAAAATTTCTGAGAAAAGTGGAAAACAGTATGGTGAAAACTACATATAGACCAGTATCTCACACTCTATACCAAGATAAGGTCAAAAAAGGCATATGATTTAGACACAAACAGTGATACTATAAGTCTAGGGGAACACAGAATGGTTTACCTGTCAGATCTATGGAGAAGGGAAGTTTATGACCAAACAAAAATAGAAAATATTCAATACGTAAAATGAAGAATTTTGATTATATTAAATTCAAAAGGTTTTGTATAAGCAAAACCAATGTAAGCAAGGTTAGAAGGGAAACACAAATGGGAAAATTTTGCAGCAAATTTCTCTGATAAAGGTTTCATTTCTCAAATATATAGAGAACTATGTCAAATTTGTAAGAATACAAACCATTCCCCAATTGACAAATGGTGAAAAGATATGAACTAGCAGTTTTCAGATGAAGAAATAAAAGCTATCAATAATCACATGAAAAATGTTCTAAATCACTCTCTATTAGAGAAATGTAAATTAAAATGACCATTCATTCATTCATTCATTCATTCAAATGAATCACTTCATACCTGTCAGATTAGTCAATATGACAGTAAAGAATAATGATAAATGTTAGAGAGGGCAAAATTGGAGCACCGTTGCAAATTGTTCCAACCATTCTGGAGGGCTATTAGGAACTATGCCCAAATGGCTAAAAACTGTGTATCCTGTATTACTACTCCTAGGTCTGGATCCCAAAGAATTTAAATGGAAAAAAGTACTTATTTATACTAAAATATTCATAGCAGATTTTTTGTGGTAGTAAAAAATTGGAAATTGAGGGGATGTCCATCAGTTGGGGAATGGCTGAACAATTTGTGGTAAGAGATGGTGATGGAATACTATTGTTCTATAAGAAATGATGAGCAGAATAATTTCAGGGAAAAAAAGCAGGAAAGACTTACATGAACTGATGCAGAGTGAAATAAGCAGAACCAATAGAACATTATAAACAGTAAAAGCAATATTGTACAATGATCAACTGTGAAAGACTTCGCAGCAATAAAAAAGACTTCCAGAACAATTCTGAAAGACGAAAAAAGAATGCTCTTCACTTCCAGAGAAGACTTATTGAAGTTGGAATGCAGATTAAGACATATTATTTTCACTTTAGTTTGTGTTTTTAGTTGGGGGGTGGTTTTATATAAGAATTTTTATAACAGTGACAAATATGGAAGTATATTTTGCATGATAATACATGTATAACTCAGATCAAATAGTTTACCCTCTCCAGGAAGGGGGGAAAAGAGATAAAGGGAGACAATTTGGATCTTGTAATTTTGAAAAATTTATGTTGAAGATTGTTGTTGCAGGTAATAGAGAAAATAAAAGATATGTTTTTAAAATCTGTCCTCATATACTTCCTCACTGTGTGTCCCTGGACAAATTAATAAACCTCTCTGTCTGTCTTAGCTTCCTCAAATGTAAATAATAGCTGTAGTTAGGATAATAATAACATCTCCCTCTCAGAGTTGCTATGAGGATAAAATAATATTTGTAAAGTGCTTAGCACAGTATGTGGAACATACTATGTGCTTAAAAATTCTTATTCCTTTTCCCTCCTCTTTTATTGGCTCAGTGAGGTGAGTGAGAACGAGATGTTAAGGATGCAATAATGACTGTGCAATATTCTTAATCCATACTTCATCATCTCTCTAATAAGAAGAGGGAAGAATGTTTCTTTACAGGCCTTCTAGAATAAAAATTGGCCATTAAAATCATATGTTTTAAAGCTTTAAAAAACTGAGATTTAAAACATTAGAGGAAAAATAGAACCAATGCTTTCCACAAACTCAGAGAATTTTAGTCTCTTTCTCTTTATGAATTGTGGGAGAATCACTGAGAACACATTCCATGGTGAAGACTGACGCTCTGGGTATGTAGAAACTGTCTCCTAAGCCCCTTGACAATAGAAAAGCCTGTTTGGATTTGCAGCATCTCTTATCATAGAATCATAGAATTTGAGTCAAAAGGGATTTCAGGGGCCACTTAGCCCAATCCATACCTGGAAGTGAATTCCCTCTGTATTGTGTTAAGACATTTTTCCTTTCATCAAGTCTAGATTTTCCTCTTCAATTTCTGCTACTTTCTCCCAGTTCTGCTCTCTGGGGCTTAAGAAAAAGAATCTAATCCTTTATTCCACTGACAGCCCTTCAAATGCTTGGAGACAGATATCTTCAGGGTAAATTCCCCATTTCCACAAAATGCTCCTCACATGACATGAATTTGAGTCCCTTTGGCATCCTAGTTACTCTCCTCTGAATTGTTCCCAGCTTATTCATGTCCTTCATAAAATATGGCACCCAGAATAGAGCACAGTCTCAATCTTAAGCAATTGGTTTTTCTACTCAGTCATAGCAAGCGATTGTCTTTTTCTTTTTTTTTTTCATTTTTATTCTCTATAGTCAGCAAGTAGCCTTTACTAGAAGTGGCTCTCCCTTTCCATACCCAGGCACTGCCATATATGCTCCCTTTCTTGTTCTCTCTTCTTTCCTAGACATTTATAACTTTCAAACAGACTCCTGACCTAATTCCCCTTACATGTAGGTACACCATTCCCTAGCAGAAATGAAGGTGTCTCCCAGTGGAAAATCGGTCCCTTACATTGAGGCATTATGGGAGATATTTGATGAAGAAGTAGAACAGGAACTTGTCTTATCTCATTGGGAATCAGTCCAAGAGAGTGGGATAGATTAGGTCAAACATCTGAACTTAACTATTGTCCTTGAATTTGGTCACTAGATTGAGGGCCAAATTACTATGATTCTGCCACTGCAATACAAATATATTTCTGGCATCCTTCCCTTCTTTTCTACTTATACTTCCACTACTCCAGTCGAGGCTCTCATTGGTTCTAATTGGTCTTGCCTCTAACCTCCCCATTCAATCCCCAATTCCTTCTTCACCCCACTACTGAAATGGTCTTCTTAACCTCTGATTATGTAATTCTTCTCACCTACCCTTACTTCTTTAAAAAAAAAAAACTCTTACCTTCCATCTTAGAATCAATACTGTATGTTGGAATGATAAGGTCTAGGCAATAGGGGTTGAGTGACTTACCCAAAGTCAGACAGCTAAGAAATGTCTGAAGTTAGATTTGAACTTGGGATTTCTATCTCTAGACCTCGTTCTCAACCCACTGCATCACCCAGCTGCCCCGCTGTTGCTATCTCTTAAAAAACTTTAATAACTTGCCCCCTTGCATATGAGAGGGGAAAAAAATAAAACCAAATCCTTTTTTCTGTGATTCAAATTATATATATATATATATATATAATTATACCACACATTATCTTATTTAACACCATTCTTCTTTAGGTACAAAAGTTGCAGCTGAAGTGGAGAAATGATTTTCCCGCATCTTGTCATATCCTTCCCTACTCCCTAACTGGAGATTTATTCATCTTTATGATCACTGCCTAACACCCAATAGGTATTTAAGATATACCGTTCATTGTGTGTTGCATTAAATAGCAGGTTAAGCCTTGCTGAAGAGAGGATCAAGGGTAGGTTGTTTCTGGGACTTTTTTGGGGACGACCTCCCTTTTCCATGACACAGAAATAATAGACAATTCTAGAAGGGTTCAGAACATTCATTCTATGCCCTTTGCTTTTTGTAAACTAAGCATCACTCCATTCTTTCTTTTTTCTTCTATCCTTCTCCTTGGCAACCAGTTAGTATATACTATTTCAGGAAATTATTTCTCTGAACTTCATGTACCTGATTTAGTGTGGCTTATCACTGGGAGATCAGGATTATTCCTAGGTAATATTGGAAATATTCATTTTATTCCAGTTAATACAGTGACTGAACTAATAATGTCCTCCCCCCCAAAAAAAATTAAAAAACAAGGAAGGACTTTGGACATATTCATACATTTTGGGTTTTCTCAGACCT
The DNA here is from genome assembly GCF_016433145.1 of Gracilinanus agilis. Classification (NCBI taxonomy): domain Eukaryota; kingdom Metazoa; phylum Chordata; class Mammalia; order Didelphimorphia; family Didelphidae; genus Gracilinanus; species Gracilinanus agilis. Next base: position 385,435,933 of record NC_058130.1, read on the forward strand.
TTTCTTCTCAAATCCTTGGATCCTTTTCTTCTTGCTGTCTTTAAAAAATACCCATATGTCCCTAGTTTGGTGGAGCTTTCTTGACTTTTCTGGGTAATTTGTTCTCTGGCCTTCATGTGAATTCAGCTGCTCACCTTTCTTTGATTTTATTTTTTTCTTCTTAGAAATAGCAACTATCTATAGTTATGCCCCATTTTCACCATGTGATTGGTTTCTCTAGCCTGCCTCCCACCCTTTTTTTCTAAGAGAAAAGTTCTCAAGAATATTTCCATAATTAATTATTGTTCAATCGTGTCCAACTCCTCACAATCCCATGGGCCATACTGTCCTTGAGGTTTTCATGGCAAAGATATTGGAGTAGTTTGCCATTTCCCTCTTCAGTGGATTATGATAAAAAGAATAAGTGACTTGCCCAGGGTCACACAGCTAGTAAGCATTTGAGGCCATATGTGAACTCAAGTTTTCTTGACTCTAAGCCCCATGCTCTATCCACTGAGCCACTTAGTTGCCTCTATTTGTTTCCCTAAATAAATGGATGATAAATTATTGTAGTGCAACATATAGACCTTGGGTATATCTGCCTAATATTACTATTAGTAAAACAAGTCAACACTTTGCTTCTCGAGAGTTGTTATAAGTAAAATAAAATAAAAATAAAACCCTATTTTAGCTTAAAAACACACATGGTCAGGTGGGTGGCACCATCTGTATCCTCAAACTGATCTGATCCCTGAAGAAGTAGCTATACAACTGTACCTAACAAACATATTCAGAAGAGATAATAAGCAAAGTCTTTCAAAAATTTAAAATAAGCAAAAATGGATCTGCCCTTTCGATTTAGTTAAATAAATATAAAAGTCAAGCCAGCCTCTAGGGACAAGTGCCTTCTATCTAGCTGCCCCTTACCTTACCTAGGGGCAGACAGTGAGCAAAGAGTACAAAGTTGGTTGACCATTGCTGAAGTGGTGGAATGGGTAGTGGGTAGTTGTAGAATAGATTTATGTTCAGTTTTGGTTACATAAGGTACCTTCTGAAGTTCCTTCTAAATTCTTGATGGTGGGATCATAATTGATTAATTTAATCCATCTATCAGAACAAGGTAATTGGCTTTCTGCTGAAGAGATCAGCTCCTCTTTGTATCTATGGTATAGCTTTCTAGGGTTCCCATTTATTTCTGACTGTCAAGGATTTTAAAAAAATTATCTGGTGGATGCCTCATTTTCTTCATTTGGGGAGATGAGAAAACAGTTCTCTGAGTGAGTCAGGGATATGGCACCCAGGATGGGAGAAGAAATTACTGTGATTAAATCGACAGTCTTCTGAATAGGGAAAGAGAAGGGAATAAACATTTATGTAGTACCATATGTGCCTGGCACCATACTAAGTGCTTTTTAACAAATATTTCATTTGATCTTCACAGAAATCCCCCAAGGATTTTTATCTCCATTTAGGTGTTATTATCTCCATTTTACAGATGAGAAAACTGATGGAAGTAGAAGTTAAATTACTTGCCTTGCTCATAGTCATAAAGCTAATAATCGTTTGAGGCTGGATTTGAACTCGAGTCTTCCTTACTGCAGGTCTAAAGCTCTATCCCCTGAGCACATAGCTGCCTCAATTCTGCATACTGGCAAAGTCACATGACCCCCAGTTGCTGCTATAAGAGCTAATATTACCTGAATAATATAATATAATATAATATATATAGGAGATCAGCTCCTATTTATTTTATATAATTATATATTATATAAATTATATAATTTTTATATAAATACAATTTCCCATCTCATATACCTTTCCTCATTTCCCCTAGCTGTTAATGCAGCCTCCACCACCACTAACATGTTATTTCCCCTAGGAAAGTGTAGAGTCCTTAAAGATAAGGATTTTATTATGTTTGTGTTTATCCCAGTGCCTAACACAATGCCTGGCATGTATGTACATGGGCATACATACACATTTTACTGGTTTCAAATATTATGCAGAAGTCAAAAAAGCATTCTGAATTAGTAGACAACCAGTCTTAGAACCATCAAGACCTAGATTTAACTCCTATCTGACCTATATTCACTATATGATCCTTGGCAAGTCATTTAATAAATATATGTAATAATAATAAATAATAATAATAGCTAGCACTTATAGACTTTTACTTATATTATCTCATCTTATTATATCATAAATTATCTCATCCACATTATAACACTATAAGGTAGATGTTATTTTTATCCTTATTTTATAGAGAAGGAAATTGAGGTTGAGAAAAATTAAGTGACTTGCACTGGGTCACCCAGCGAGGCAGGATTTGGACTCAAATTTTCCTGACTTCAAATCAAGCACTCTTTACATTATACCATCCAGCTGTCCTGGGAGTGAGATTCTTATGCTTTTTATGACTTTCAAAACCATAGATAGGATGATCAGATGTCACAAATTTAAAAAAACTTTGGAGAAATTTAAATGCTAGCTTGAAACTTCCTCTTTTTTCCACTGCAGAATATCCCTGTGAACTCTACTGTCGACCCATAGATGGACAGTTTTCAGAGAAAATGCTAGATGCTGTTATCGATGGTACACCTTGCTTTGAAGGAGGCAACAGCAGAAATGTCTGTATTAATGGCATATGTAAGGTATTGGGTATGTTTCCTTAATCTACAACTTTGTGTAATCATAATAATATTTCAAAGAATTAAGCTGAGTTAAAATAATTTTTGTTCAAGGTGTTTAAATTTGGCATCAGTTCTTGGATTGAGATTATATTTGCCAGGGCATCTAAGTGGCAGAAAGGGGAACCTGGATTCAAATCTAGTCTCAGACACTTCCTATCTCTGTTACCCTGGACAAATCACTTAACCCCAATTGTCTAGCCCTTGCTGCTTTTCTATCTTAGAAGTGATACTGACAGAGGGTAAGGGTTTTAAAGGAAGGAAGGAAGGAAGGAAGGA